>NC_060129.1:35474243-35774243 GCF_021461395.2 Schistocerca americana | reverse complement strand
CGACCGAGGCACACAGGGCCAACACCCGGCATCATGGTGTGGGGAGCGATCTCCTACACTGGCCGTACACCACTGGTGATCGTCGAGGGGACACTGAATAGTGCACGGTACATCCAAACCGTCATCGAACCCATCGTTCTACCATTCCTAGAGCGGCAAGGGAACTTGCTGTTCCAACAGGACAATGCACGTCCGCATGTATCCCGTGCCACCCAACGTGCTCTAGAAGGTGTAAGTCAACTACCCTGGCCAGCAAGATCTCAGGATCTGTCCCCCATTGAGCATGTTTGGGACTGGATGAAGCGTCGTCTCACGCGGTCTGCACGTCCAGCACGAACGCTGGTCCAACTGAGGCGCCAGGTGGAAATGGCATGGCAAGCCGTTCCACAGGACTACATCCAGTATCTCTACGATCGTCTCCATGGGAGAATAGCAGCCTGCATTGCTGCGAAAGGTGGATATACACTGTACTAGTGCCGACACTGTGCATGCTCTGTTGCCTGTGTCTATGTGCCTGTGGTTCTGTCAGTGTGATCATGTGATGTATCTGACCCCAGGAATGTGTCAATAAAGTTTCCCCTTCCTGGGACAATGAATTCACGGTGTTCTTATTTCAATTTCCAGGAGTGTATTTTCCCGAGGCCAAAACCCGCATAAAAAGCATCAATCAAAATCAAATCGGATTATTAATTTCCGTCTGACTGGCGCCGAACATGTTCAATATGCTGTCCACCGTTTACGGCAAAAAGTTGAAATCGAGAAACAGCATGTTCCACAACTGATCAAAGTGTTTCCGGGGTCACTTTCAGAATGTGTTGCGCAATGCGTGCCTTCAGCGCAGCTAAGTTTGCAATCGGAACAGTGAACAGAACATCTTTCAGATAGCCCCACGGCCAGAAGTCTCACGGATTGAGATCAGGTGATCGGGACGGCCAGGATGTAGGCAAATGGCGGCTGATAATTCTAGCATTTCCGAAATGGCGCTTCAGCAGCTGCTTAACTGGATTTGTAATGCGCGGAGGAGCGCCATCTTGCATAAAAATGATCCCATCCACACATCCAGGCTGTTGGAGTGCTGGAATGACGTGGTTGCGCCAAAGACACACATAGCGCTTACCAGGTACGGGCAACAGGACCGAAAGCACCTGTGTCTTCGAAAAAATTATGGCCCTATGATAAATGATGCCATAAACCCGCACCACACAGTGACCTTTTCATGATGAATGGTACTGGTTAATTTGCGTGTGGAAACAACTAGTGTACATGGATAATTTTGAATAGCTAGTAAAGAAGGATGTTTCGTAGAATTTTACCCGCCGTGCTCACGGGTGTGTCGAATGTTCGGGCAGTTCTCCGTGCACCACACGTTTGCCCACCACCACTCGTCTCCCCCTCCACTGCAGTGGCCACTGCTTCCACTGACGTCGAATCAACTCGTTTCCTCCCTCTACCAGGTTGTACACCAAAAGAACCCGTCTTTTCGAATTTCCGAGTAATTTTCTCCAGACCCACGGCAGTCATCGCACCGACGCCTTTTTTCAAACCCTTAAGTGTCCGGAACTTCTGCAGAGCGACGCGTGCACAGTCATCATTCTTGTAATACAGCTTTACAAGCAGAGCTCGATCCTGCTTTGAGACAGTCACGGCGAACGTCGCAGACGCGAAAGGAGGAAAAGCCGTGTACCCGGCGTGTTTATACCAACTTCAGTGGGTCGTGCGCTTAACAGGTGTTTTCATTTACGTATTCTTACAGCGCCACCATTTTTTTTTTATTCTGCCATACGTTTAACTTTAATTATAATCACCCTGTACAATGACATCTCCTGTAAAAAGCATAAAATGTAGGGAGGCAGATATTCGCTTTGCACGTGACATGAGGTGTATTCGGAAGGGAAGAAGCAGCCCAGATATTGTGTGCTATGATGGATCTCCCACTGCGACCTGTCAGGTCCGGAAGGTATTACAAGTGTTTCTACAATGGCCTAACAACGTGAAGTTTCTAGGTCAGGACAGCGAAATAAACTGCAGGTATTAGTCAGTATGCTGATACTGTTGCTGCACTGGACGGTTCATGGCAGAAGTGACGCCACACATTGCTGACTGAAGCTATCACAGCTACCTCTGTAGATATGAGCAACGTGCTGAACTACGAATGTTTGACAAAACATTGCCAAGATTAAGTCAGTAAGGCAGACTAACACAAATGTGACAAAAACTTTGAAGGTTTCAGTGATGTTATGAATAGTATGGAGGTAGTCTCTATTTTTAGTAGGTCAGTTGCTAGATGCTGTGTGCAATACATTCACTACTGTGGAATCTGTGACTTTGTTGTGACTGCTAAGCCATATGCTGAAACTGAAATTTAAAAAATGGAATGTGTAGCGTATGTGCTAAAGAGAAGAACACGATAGAAAAAAACTTTTCTATTGGCATAGCTGTTGGTGGACAAGGCTGACAACAAATCGAAGATAGAAAACCTTACACATTATTATGGTCTGTTCATCAGGAGAAACAGTGATAATGTCAGTGAGATGAGAAAAACAAAAGAAAATGGACAAAAACAGGCACATGCACACCTCATGCCAGAAACTGTTACTGTGGAACTAATGCCAATATACAGAGATCTTTCAGATTCTAAACCCCTGGAAAAATATTTACATGGCAAAACACAAAAACAGAATGAAAGCTCCAATAGCTGCAATTTGGGAATGCTTGCCTAAAACTGTCTTTTTTTCTTTTTTGTAGGTCACCCATTCATGATGGTCTGATTGTCATAATATGTTTTAATAATGAAGTAACAAGCAGATTACATAGCATGAATGGACTAGGTGTCAAATAGTGAGTGGGCTCCATGAACGGACAGGCAATTTGTAGCTGAAGCTGAAAAAACTCCTGAAACAATAACAAAGAAGGCCAGAATAAAGAAGATGACTGCAGGACAAAAAGCTTTGCGACTCGCCTGGACCCGTCAACACCGACATTGGACTGTTGATGACTGGAAACATGTTGTTGCCTGCTTGTACGAGTCTCGTTTCAAATTGTATCGAGCGGGTGGACGTGTACAGGTATGCACACAATGTCATGAATCCATAGACCCTGCATGTCAGTGGGGGACTGTTAAAGCTGGTGGAGGCTCTGTGATGGTGTGAGGCATGTGGAGTTGGAGTGATATGGGACCCCTGATACGTCTATATACGACTGTGACATGTGTGCATAAGCATCATGTCTGATCAACTGCATCCATTTACGTCCACTGTGCATTCCGACGGACTTGGACTATTTCAGCACGACAATGCGACAAGCCACACGTCCAGAAATGCTACAAAGTGAATCCGGGAACACTCTTCTGAGTTTAAACACTTGCGCTGCCCACCAAATTCCCCAGACATGAACATTATTGAGCATATCTGGGATGCCTTGCAACGTGCTGTTCTCCACACCTTCGTATTCTTACGGATTTATGGACAGCCCTGCAGGATTCATGGTGTCATTTGCCTCCACCACTACTTCAGACATTAGTCGAGTCCATGCCACGTAGTATTGCGGCACGTTGCGTGCTCGTGGGGGCCCTACAGGCTATTAGGCAGGTATACCAGTTTCTTTAGTGCTTCAATGCATATTCTTTTCGTCCGTGGCATATGAAAGAGTTCGTAGAGGTTTTCAATAACTTAACGGTATGCGGAACGTGATGGAAGAGTAACGATATAACATCGCAGCTGATGTTAACTGGAAGTTATGCCTTTTCTTTACTGTAGGGTATGTGAACTTGGAAAGTTACTTCGTTCATAAATGTGTAATATTATGCATCCACGTGAACTGGGCTGTGGGTAGGAGAGAGATTAAAGTGTTGTCAAGAATTAGCGTGGAACTTACTGAAAAACGTTGTGCTATTTTCTCTATACGCCTTTGTTAAAAATTTGTACAAAATTTTGGATATGACAGGACGCGAATCATTCCCACAGTTTCCTTCTGCTCTGTAACTCAACACTTATAACCCCTACATCACAATGAACTACTGCAAGCGCAGCCTCCGTACCGTAACTTAAATGTAATGAAGGCTTTACCTGCCCACACGTCATTACATGTCGTTTATTTATAACAAATTGTACCAAAAATGACGTTTTTTTTTTGCAAAGCTTCGATGTGCTGTTGCCTTGAAACGGCATACTTTCATAATACGCAGGCGAGACTAACTTCCCACCCCCATGTGTTGAGATTTCGCCCCTCCCCTTTCCCCCGCCGCCAACAGAGCTGACTGCCCATGACTTTTAATGGAAGTATACACGAACACAAATTCACAAAATTATCTAGTCAAACTATTCCAAAATATAAGCAACCGTTTGTCAAAGATGAGGAAAACATTATTCTACCTGACAATTTCATGTAGCGTACACAGTTACTACCTATGCCACAGTATTTTCTTACGAGGGACGGTCCGAAAAGTTTCTAGCCCGAGAAGGTTACCGTAATGTCTCGCACAAACAACGTCACCTACTTTTATGGTGGCCTTTTGTGGATGTGCAAGTCAAATTTCGCGGCTCCGGCTTCGTTAGTTTTGCCGCTAGGATACGTTGTATACCGTAGTGTAAGCTAAATGGCAGATAACGAGACACTCAAGAAACGTGCTGTGTTTGAATATCTTCATTTGAAGTGAATGACGCCCAAGAAAATTTAGCAGGACATGCGGAATACACTTAAGAAGGAGAGTGCTCCGTCTTATGCGACAGTGAAAAACTGGGTGTCCGACTTCAGACGTGGATGAACGAGTGTGGCAGACGCGCCAAGGAGCGGAAGGCGTGTCAGCGTTGCCACTGATGAAACAGTGGCTGCAGTTCACGATGCGATGTTGCAGGATCGTCGAGCAGCATCGCAGCACACTGAAGCCACATTCGGAACCTCCCACGGGCGTGCGCTTGACATTGTTGTGAATGTTTCGGGAATGCGGGAAGTTTCATCTCGGTGGGTCCCAAAAGACTTGAATGCAAATCAGAAACAGGAGCGTGTGCAGTTTTGTGAAGAAATCGTCCGCCAATCTGAAGCGGATGAAGAGAGGTTTCTTGCATGTATGTGACAATGGACGAAACGTGGGTACACCACTTTGATCCTCAGACAAAACAACACTCACAACAATGGTAACATCCTTCGTCCCCTACCCTCAAAAAAATCTCTGGTGGAAATACCAGGCGCTAAGGTGTTGATATTGGTCTTCTGGGATGCAGAAGGGCTAATTATGGAGGATTGCTTGCAAAAGGGCGTTAACTATCAATGAATCATACTATCGCACCCTCCTGCGCCGTTTGAGAGAACAGATAAAGATAAAAAAAGGCGGGGACAATTGGCGAGCGGAGAGCTTTTGCATCAGGACAACGGACAAGCGCACAAGGCCCTCGCAACACTGGAAACTCTGCGTGACTGCCGGCTCGAACTGCTACGTCATCCACCATATTCTCCGGATTTGGCTCCATGACAAGTTTTTCTTTTCCCAAACATAAAAAATGACCTGAAAGGACGGAAATTTCACAATAATGATGCAGTGATCGATATTATGAACGCTTGGTTAGACTCTAAATCGAAGACCTTTTATTTTAATGGTTTGCAGAAGTTATCTGAGCATGGCTTCTAAGTGTATTAGTGTACACGGGTATCATATTGAAAAATAAATTGGTATTATGAAATTTCTGCCATTGTTTATTTGTTAGAGTAAAAACTTTTCGACCCCCTAGTAATTATTGTGAAACATTATTTTCAAACAGTATGAGACATGAAATGCACTCTAATAAACATATTTTTGTATTCCGATCCAAAAAATCGCAATTCAAATGAGTGAATCAAAGTCTTGCTGATCATGTATATTGTGTGAAAATGAAACCGAAAGATGTAGCACAAAATTATTGTTGACCAGGAGCATGTTGCAAAAATAAAAAATAAAATAAAAAAATAGAAACAGCTAATACCAACTACGCTACAGTGTGTGACGGAGAGTACTTGTGACATCAAGGCCATTGTTTTTCTCTGCCGTCGTGTCAGCCTCGCTGCTGCTATTTCCCACCCTTCTGCCCACAGTACTTTTCCGCCAGTGTGGCCGCACTGCGTCACCTGCTCCGGGAAGCCCCGGCCTCCAGCGACCCTGTGTTGCTCGCAATAGATGCAGTTACCTTCACTGCCTGCTGCCGATAAAGTGTTGTTTCGCAACGGCAACTTATTTCCTCACAGCTTCCAGAGCAAGTGCCTCCTATAGCGACCACCACAGGAACTTTGGGGTTATCAGATGTCTGTGCCCTGAACGAGGCTTCAACGTTGACCCTCTACTTTCACCACCTGAGCTATCTGTGGAGAGCCTTATGACAGCCAGAAACACATATAGACGTCGAGTGTTCACGTATCGTATGCTTCAAAAATATAAAGTGTCTGGAAGATTTTCAATTGCATAAACTACACTGCCAAGTTCAACATTCATCCTCATTACGGTGAAAAAGTATGGACTTATTTATAAGGAAGATACTCAAGCTTCACACCAAACATACCTATGTTAAAGTGAAAGAGTCACAATTTATGTTGAAATAACTTTTCCCACTAAAGAAACTGTTAGGTGCGCGACAAATTTTATAGACATCCCCACGATAAAAACGTAACATTCACACTGCAGGTTCATTGAAATCGGAAGCGGTTTTCTACACGGTGACTCGGGGGGGGGGGGGGGGGGGGGGGGGGAGGAGGTACGTGGTTCCAGGAGTGATAGTATTGCTTATGTTGAACATGAAACTTCATATCGATGTACACCCTATTCTGAATGGTTTCAGAGATAGAAACGTTTAATGGTCATTGTTGGTTTTCTCGTGAATAATTCAGTATATTGCGATTGTTCTGAAAGCACCAAAATAGTGCAGAGGAATTCGAGACGCACAGTTTCACATGGGGAATATCTGGTCTATTAAGTCGGGAAACTGTCGAAACTGGTCTACAAGAAATACCTAAACTACGGTGCATGTACGTCACGTGACAGCGTTATATTCTCTTGGTCTCATCAGGCCAAGTATTAGATCAAGAGAAAACGAATAGGAACTTTCTTATAGCAAATTTAGTGTCGCTTTTAATTTTGTACTGTGACACGTTTTGGCTAAAGGCTATGGTTTTCGAGTTATTCAAGAAAACTGTACGAAACTAACATTTAATCTGTTCTATCTTGAAAACCATTGGGAATACTAACTAAACAACTTGCACAATAACACAAAATTTGCAATACAGACAGAACAAAACGAATCATTAAACTTTTTAGACCTAAAATTGAGCAACAACAGCTACCACCAATTTCAAATATATAGAGGAGCTAACCTACTACGACTGACATCATAAACGAAAATTCCTGACACCCAAATTCGCATAAATACCCAAATTTCAAAACAATGATTAAAATTCTGTTAAAGTTAGCTTTCGATGGTAACGAGATACAAAAGAAAAAGAAAGTCTGCAATACTTGAAACAATGAAATGACTTCAACCCCAAAATAGTTCTAAAGTTACATGAACAGCACGCAAAACCATAAAGCAGGTGGGAAAAGTAAGGAAATAACAATATAATGAGACGAAAGAAAATCACAAACTTATGCTACCTGTTACAACACCATATGTAGGCCAAATACCAGAAAATGAAACAAAACAAAATCAGCATTTCTTACTAATAACTTCAAGGCTCAAATACGATAAGAAATAGTATCTCGATATTCTACTTGTATTTAAAAAGTCAAGATTATAAGCCAGAAAGTATGTGTCCTTAAAATTCTACACAAAGTACCTGAATGACAACCTATGAACATTTTGGAGAAAATGGAAATTTACACTCATACAGAAAAATATCCAGAGTACATCCCCAACTATCACAGAATTTTAATATGAAAAATATTTCTAAAATTTTATTCCTGCTGTAAAAGAAAAAGGGTGAATTATCGTGATAAACACAAAATATCAATACTTGTAGGCGCAAATACCTCAAAATACAGTCTCTGAAAAATTAAGTGTGATCACAGACTTCTGGAAAAATATAAATTCCTTTGCAAACATATAGCATCGCTGGAGGATGAAGCAAATGAAAAGCAAACATATAAATGATATGATCAGATCATAAAAAGGCAATCGACATTTACGCTGCAAGAAGCCGCAAGGGGCACGTGATGCTAGCTAAAATCTCAGCATAAGGTGGCCTATTTAGGCGTGGACAGACGTAAGGTACAATGTTATACCTATTACACCATCTTCACAGGTAAAGTTCGTAATGGAAAGTCGCCGAAACGAGGTCCTCGTGCAAATTTATCATTGCGAGTAAATAAATAACGCGGCAGTAAAAATGTTGTACTTAAAATAAGTCATTCTATCATTTCCATTGCGTCTCTTCTCTTCTGAAAAAACTGGGTGACAAGAGCTAAGGAACTGCAATGATACATTCCTATGAAATCAGCCGAGTAATACTTTTGTTTCGGAGGAAGTTCCATTCTTGTTCGCCAAACGTTTGCGACACGAAAACATTACTATGCTCGTTTCCCTACCTGCCGTTTCCGCACACACTCTCGCCCGTCCTGCTGTAGGAAAAGAACTGAGCGTCGCTCGCTGCCACGCGTCGCCAGAGAGTGTTCCAGAACTGACGGGGCAGCTGGTCTGACGTCACGCTGCCCCCTCCCCCCCCCCCCCCCCCCCCACACACACACCGCGTAGAATGCTGCCGCAGAAGGTCGAAGGCACGAGGCGTGACCCTCGCTTAGGCTCGTACTACACTATCTTTGACAAAGAAATATTATCACATACTGATTCGTCAAATTGCTTTGACTCAGATCATTGACGTCGCGCTAAAAAGGGGTATTACGTTGTTGTCACATTTATCAGCAAATTTCAAGACAGCGGACAACAACAACTTGTTATTAGGCGCTGCAGTTGCTAGAATCGCAATTCCACTGTGTGCGTATTTGGAAGAAAAGCGGCGCAAGACGGAAGGATACCCACTTGGATGAAGCCATAGGCATTACGTCGTGACAGTAAAAGCATTCAGCAAAATTTGTTACGAGGGCTGCTAGTGGAGGATGTCAACTCTGCTACTATATAAATTACTTACGAGTGGATGAGAGTGCATTTCAGTATTTTCTCAGCACAGTGACTTCTCATATTACCAAACAGAATACTCTCTTGAGAAAAGCTGTATGTGCAGAAGACAGGCAAACTGTGACACTGAAATTTCTCGATACAGGATAGAGGTACTCTAGTTTACAACACAGCACTGGAATATCAAATTGCACATTAACGAAAATAGTTGCAGAAACGTGTGAAGCGATTTATAAAGCACTGGTGGGAGAATATTTAGAGGCAAATAAATGTTTAATACACTATACGGGCAATAAGAGCTATTTTTATTTTTGAATAATTGAATTACTGGAATTAGTGTTCGAACAACTACAAAATCACGAGGGAAAAATCAAGATTTTTCGATAACAGACCCGTGATTATATTTGTCTAGTACGGTTTTTGTTGAGTAACGTCTGGCCGCACTGCTAGTAAACACAGCGTACAGCGCACACGCAGGAGAGCTGCTCTGCGATTTTTGGCAGAGGGCGTTGGAGTGTGGCACCATCTACCTGCAAAGCATTGCGCATGCGTCATTTCCGCGCCTGCGCATTCTTCGCGCGGGTGTTCTAGAAACGAGGCGTTGACGTGCGGATACCGCCCGTCGTACCAAGCCACCAGCAAGGTTGAACAGTTGCTGCGAGGAAATACTGTGGAATTTGCACAACGTTATCACGCGGCAAATCTGTGAAGACTATGCACTACATATCCATCGGGTAAGCTTAAAGAGTCACAACTACAAAATTAATAAAAAGTACTAAACAGATGAAGCGCTTTTTAACTTGTGGTATCCAGAGTTCGAAAACAGACAAAGTAGAACGCAAAACTAAGAAAGAATTTTTATTTTATTTTATAGTGTGAGCACATCCTCTATGCCGGCTTGATGAAAAGCTGCCTGGATGTTTCCAGATGTAGATGGCTGTAGCTGTGATCGTGGACATGGAGTCGCCTGCAGCAACTTCAGCTGCCCATCAACACACAAACAATAGCGTGCACTGTGCCCCTTGCTCAAACCCTCACCATAGTCGAAGCAAGTTTGTAATTAGGAGTCGAAGCAAAACGCTAACTGTGAAGCCATGTTTACAGACACACTGCAGAGGCGTCAAATAGCTGTAGCGACGCCAGCGCTCCAGGCCGTTACATTTCACATTGCAATGAAGAGAAGGCAAATAACTTGTATGATCAAATCTACGGCGATACACTAGGTTTGATCATATTTATTTGATGGTAGGCTAGATTTGAGAGTATTTCCTACTCCACCATTAAATTTCTTTGACATAAGTATTTGACGTATCAACTTTTACAGGGCTATTACAAATGATTGAAGCGATTTCATAAATTCACTGTAGCTCCATTCATTGACATATGGTCACGACACACTGCAGATACGTAGATAAACTCAAAGTTTTGTTCGGCTGAAGCTGCACTTCAGGTTTCTGCCGCCAGAGCGCTCGAGAGCGCAGTGAGACAAAATGGCGACAGGAGCCGAGAAAGCGTATGTCGTGCTTGAAATGCACTCACATCAGTCAATCATAACAGTGCAACGACACTTCAGGACGAAGTTCAACAAAGATCCACCAACTGCTAACTCCATTCGCCGATGGTATGCGCAGTTTAAAACTTCTGGATGCCTCTGTAAGGGGAAATCAGCGGGTCGGCCTGCAGTGAGCGAAGAAACGGTTGAACGCGTGCGGGCAAGTTTCATGCCTAGTCCGCGGAAGTCGACGAATAAAGCAAGCAGGGAGCTGAACGTACCACAGCCGACGGTTTGGAAAATCTTACGGAAAAGGCTAAAGCAGAAGCATTTCTTAAACAGGAGATTGGAAAACCGATGGATCGGTCGTGGTGGAGATCATGATCAACAATTCATGTCATGGCCTCCACGCTCTCCCAACTTAACCCCATGCGATTTCTTTCTGTGGGGTTATGTGAAAGATTCAGTGTTTAAACCTCCTCTACCAAGAAACGTGCCAGAACTGCGAGCTCGAATCAACAATGCTTTCGAACTCATTGATGGGGACATGCTGCGCCGAGTGTGGGAGGAACTTGATTATCAGCTTGATGTCTGCCGAATCACTAAAGGGGCACATATAGAACATTTGTGAATGCGTAAAAAAACTGAGTTTTTGTATGTGTGTGCAAAGCATTGTGAAAATATCTAAAATAATAAAGTAATTGTAGAGCTGCGAAATCGCTTCAATCATTTGTAATAACCCTGTACAAAGAAATATGATAGTGCAATTCTGGCATCAGAGCACTTTCTTTTCCCCGAAGTCTGGACTCATCCTGCGACTGAATGCTGCACGTCGAGTGAATCATTGCGTCCTCCATTATCTTCGACGCCCCACAAAGTAATGACACGAGCCATCTATTGCAACCGCAAACTTTTTGACGGCTGTCTCGCAGTTTAAGGTGAATGATGTCTCGTAAAATCGCCCTCCCGCTTTTATTATATACAGAATTTACCTATCCAACATCACACACAGAGAGGCAGAATGGCTGTGGCCCATCTTAGGTAATATCGCGGTTTTACAATGTGTCAAGGATTTGACACTGAGTTTCTGCATTACTACATTACAAGTACTTTTAAATCGAAGGGCACACCCTCATATTTTTTCGGTGCTGTTTTGATTTAAAGCTTACAGAGAAACAGAGACGTTGCAGGTATGTGATGGGATTACACTGGCGTGAGCAAGGTGACGGGACAGCAGTATCCGCATTTACAGATGGCGGTAGTAACGCGTATAAAAAGGTAAAAAAGACAGTGCATTCTCAGATCTGTCACTTGTACTCAGGTGGGAATTCAACACTGCGAGATCCACAGTCTCAAGAGTGTGCCGAGAGCACCACGTTTCAGGCGTCACCTCCCACTGCGGGGACAACGCAGTGGCCGGCGGCCCTCACGTAACTACCGAGAGCAGCGGCGCTTACGTAGAGTTGTCAGGGGGTAGTGGTGCTTTATTTACGTGACCATCACGGCACTCCAACCCCAGTTCTCGATACCAGTAATATCGTACTGCTTTTCCGCGAAGTAACAGACATTTTTGTGACAATATTCACATTTGGTTTTATTAATGTATAGGTACACCGATGTATCGATATATTACAGTGATATGGTTCTTGTGTGTAATCATTTCTGTGAGACTGTCATAATCTTTGACTTACTTGTAACCGTTTTGGCGCGAATGCGCACAGAGCGGTCTTTGTTTCACTTTGGCAGAAGTTAAGTTGTTATTTCGCTTTGTAAAAGAAGTCAAGTCTTGTGTTTGGTTAAAGTGGAAATTAAATATATGAAGATTGATACAAAACTGTTTTCTTGATGTGACAATTAAGAAGAAGTATATGTGTATTTACAAGAAGTTTAATAAAAATGTGGATGGTGGACACCAATAAATAATTATTTCCACCATACCATTGTTCTGATCTGGGATTGTTTGATCATTAAGAATTTACTGAAAAACCCATTTGTTAGGTCTTCAAATATTGCTAAAATACAGATCTGGCCTTCTGGCAGTCAAAGTGGAATCACCCTAGAATCAACAAGATGAGCCATAATAACTTCGACGAAGTCTACATGGGAATCCATTCAAGATAAGTGTCAAAATTAATAACTTATTTTACAGTGACTTCATTATTTCCATTGTTGTTGCCCGATAAAGCGAACATATGCTGCGTGAGCAACATTATTAATCTGATTTCTAACCTACTTTGCAAGTAGTAGTATTGTTGGAAGGGCTAACAGACGAACAGCATTGCCTGGAATAATTAACCGCAGATTTCACTGTGGCACGTACGAAGAACGTATCCGTTAGAACAATGTGGCGCCAGTGGGCTACGGCAGCAGAGGACTGGCACGAGTGCCTTTGCTAACAGCACGTAATCGCCTGCAGCGGCTCTACTGGGCTCTCGGCCTTATCTGCTGCAAAACCGTGGCCTGGTCAGGTGAGCCGGTAACAGCTGACAGCTGTGTTCCAGTGTGGTGCAGGCCCCACGAAGCAACGGACCAAACTTGGCAACAAGGCACTAAGCATGCTGGTGGTGGCTCCATAAAGGTGTCGGCTGTGTTTACACGGAATGGAATCGGTCCTCTGGTGCCACAGAACCGATCATTGACTGGGAACGGTTATGTTCGGCTACTTGCAGACCATCTGCAGCCGTTCATGGACTTCGTGTCCCCAAACAATGATGGAATTCCTATGGGTGAAAATGTTACTGCGCCCCAACTGTTCGTGACTAGTTTGATGAACATTCTGGACAATTTGAGCGAATGATTTGGCCACCCCGATCGCCTGATATGAGTCCCATTGAACATTTATGGAACATAATCGAGCAGTCAGTTCGTACACAGAATACTGCAAATATGTTAGTATGTTATTCTCCAAGTAAAACCAAAGAAAAAAGTTCATATAAACATATGTCCGCAAATGTTTGGTTACGGAGTTGAGGCTAATAAAAGATTTGGTCTGACATTTAGCAAATTCGCTGATACGAAACCATCGCAAAACTGTACGAGGTTAAAGGAAAGCACGGTTTCCATTTACTTTGTTGTTATTGGTCTGGTGAATCTAATACAAGAAGTCCCAGATGTGAATCTGCAGTAGTTTTCCAAAACGTCCAGAGAAGCAAAGACTATTATACAAGTAAATTTGTTTACTTTCCATTACGAATTTTGTAACGTTCATGTCGTTGTTGGCAACCGTGAGTGACTTGTTTCAGTCGTTCCCGAACCTTCAAACGAGTTAGTTTTCTGTGTTTTTCAGTGAAAGAACATAATGTAAACAGTGTATTTAAGCGTTTTTTCCCGGTTTAACATGAATTCACGTGTGCTATGGTATTTAATAAAAGCAGATTATCTCACACATTCACACAGTTTCGGTTAACGTTATCATCATTTTACGAAAATTAAATTCTCTGCTACTTCTGTTGAAAAGTTTGTGCAATTGTCTGGAATAATTCGATCGAGAGAAGCTATTCTTAAATACAGTAACGAAGTTTGGTAAGAAGTTATAAAAAGTGCACGATTCCGTTTCTTAAATGTCGTGTATTACATTGAACAGTGTGAGAACAAGTACTGCTAAACAGACTACATGTCTTCAAGGCCTCCAGAGTGTTCTCTGCAGATGCTGAGGCAGTATCTGGTCGTAGCGTCGGTCGCCTGGACGTCATTCGAGTCAGCTGACGTAAGATGTGGACTCTCCTCAGCAGTTACGTTTGGCGCCTTTTCAAAAAAATGCGTGGCGTGGCGCTTGGCAGAACATTGTCGCAAGTAAAACAGCTTCTTGAGTATCTTTTGGAGCACTGCCGACCCAATTTACGCCTCCGTCTTAAAGTTCAGCCTGGCTCACTTACTCTGGGTATAAAGTAGTGTGGCGATGTTAATACAGGGTGTCCCAGGAGGATGGCCAGTATTAAGGCAGATGACAGAAACACTGACTCAAAGCAAAAAGAAAGTCGAGTAATCATGTGCTCTAAAATGCACACAACAAGAGCTCAGTGCACTGCTTCGTCTTCCATACTGCGAAACATCTCTATTAGAGTAGTGTTCATAGCTCTTGAGGCCGGTATTACACTATCAAATTTCTTTGTCAAAGATTAGATCAAAGATATGGTCAAATATTTGTCAAATTTATTTTACAAAGATTTTGACGTGGCCCTAAAAAGGGGTAATTACACGGTCATCATATTTTCCATCAAAGATGAAGATCGCTGACAACAACAACTTGTTATTAACCGCAGCAGTTGCATGTGTCACAACTGCACTGTATGCACATGTGGCAGAGAAGCGGGGGAAAAAAAGGAAACGTACCTGGGTGAAGCCGTGGGTTTTACGAGACGACACGATTAAAGCATTGAACAAAAAAAAAAAATGGTTCAAATGGCTCTGAGCACTATGGGACTTAACTTCTGAGGTCATCAGTCCCCTAGAACTTAGAATTACTTAAATCTAACTAACCTAAGGACATCACACACATCCATGCCCGAGGCAGGATTCGAACCTGCGCCCGTAGCGGTCGCGCGGTTCCAGACTGTAGTGCCGAGAACCGCTCGACCACCCCGGCCAGCGATTCAACAAAACTTCTTACGTGAGCTTGTAGTGGAGGGCGTCAAGTCGTACATAAATTACTTAAGAATGGATGAGCATACATTTCAGTATGTGCTCAGTGAAGTGTATCCTCATATCCCAAAGCACAATTCGCACTTACAAACTGCTGTATCTGCAGAAGACAGGCTCACTGTTAACACTCCGATTCCTCGTTACTGGAGAGAGTTACTCCAGCTTACAGTACAGCACTCGAATACCAAAGTGCACATTAACGAAAATAATACCAGAAACGTTTGCAGCAATTTATAAAGCACTAAAGGACCAATGTCTGAAGGTAAATAAATGTTCAATACACTTTACGTGCATTAAGAACTATTTTCTTTGTAAACAAATCAATTACATTTTGTGTCCGAAAACTACGAAATTAATAGAAATGTATGACGCTGATGAGGCGTTTTACAACGTAAGGCATCATGAGGCAATTTTACTTGCGTAAATAAAAAGAAATAAATACGCCGAGACGTACTTTTGCTTTCTCGTGGGTGTAGCTTGTGTGGACGCCATGTATTTTGGACTTTTGCTTCGAATAATGTCTGCTGCCGTGCAACCAGCCCGTATCTCACGGCTAATGATCTCCGCAATATTATTATACCTCTACAATGTTCTTAATCTATTTTTGTATTCAGGGTGCCTCACGTTGTAAAGCGCCTCATCAGCTTCATACATCTCTATTAATTTTGTAGTTGACGGTACACACAAATTGTATTTACCGGCGATGTTTATGAACTCGCTGCAGCTATGCTAGCGCTCCCCGTGGTAACGTGTCACATTGCAGTGAACAGAAGACAAGCGACTCTTATGTTCAAATCTACAGCGACGCCCTACATTTGATCAAATTTATTAGACGACAGACGAGATTTGACAAAGTGCCCTATTACACCATCAGACTTCTTTGACATAAATATTTGACATATCAACTTTGACAAAGATATTTGATAGTGTAATACCAGCCTGAGGTATGCATTTTAGAGCCCATGTATTTTGGATTTTTGCTTCGAATAACCATTCCTCTCATTTCCCTGAACACTAACCAGTCCTCCAGAGACATCCTGTACATGACTAGGGTAAACGAGGGATGCCTACAGCCGACAAATTCTTGTGACTGATAACACATCAGCGATACGAGAAAATTTGACGTCCTTATCAGCTACATACAAATCTAAGTTTTGCAGGAAACTTCTTTCTCTGTTTCACAACCGACCATGGAAAAATAATAAAATGACCATTGAAAAGACATTAAATATGTTGCACCACAGGGCGGGAACCACAGTGGTAGAGCGCTTTAGAAAAAACTGGAAGAGCGTCGCACGTACGTTTCCTGACCAAACTAAGTAGCGAAGGGTTTCAGTGAGCCAGATACAGAAGGGAGAGTCATGCTGTTGAAGCTGTTGTCGGAGATAGGTACACGTATGAGATCTGAAAGTCTTATTCGAAAAATATTCTGAGCAGATGGCCATAGTACCGACTTGAGAGCATCAGAGGTCATAAGGCCGTCATAGCCACGCTTCCCATAAATGTTGGTCCTAAAATCGCGACAAAATCCACAGAAATCCAGTTATAAGATGACAGTGAGGAGAGATTTCAAAGGCCTAGAAAAATTAATGTATATGTCAACACGGAGCATAATACTTGTATGCATATATCTCATGCATATATTTGAAAAGAACAAAGTATAACATGAGTTACTTACGTACACAACTTTTACACAGATTATTTTATGGACCACTCGTACTTCTCAGATATTCTGACAGCCTTTAGTTGTAAGTACACTGCCAAGTGCTCTCAGTTGATACACCCAGACTATTCCGGTCCTCAGTCCATTGAGCTCCCATTAATGAAAAATTTCTCTCAATATTAGAAATATGTGCTAGAATTGAAAACATATACTGAAGAGACAAAGAAACTGGTACACCTGCCTAATATCGTGTAGGGCCCCCACGGGCATGCAGAAGTGCCGCAACACGACGTGGCATGGAGTCGACTAATGTCTGAAATATTTCTGGAGGGAATTGACACCATGGGTCCTGCGGTTGGTTGGTTGGTTTGGGGGATTAAAGGGACCAGACTGCCATGGTCATCGGTCCCTTTTTCCAAAGACAAAGAACACCCACAGAGAATAAAAACAAGGAACAGCAGATATCACAGACGATACAGAACAAGGGATACTGAGACAAAGACAAGACAAAACAAACTAAAACCACTCAGAGTGTGACGGTGGTTGGCCGACCATAGACATAAAAAAGGAAAGGCCAGCCACTTAGAAACACATTAAAAAATCAGTGTAAAACCATAGGCCAAAGGCCAGAATCAACACAAAACAATAAAATACAACAGAAACACTCAGAGTAAATGATAAAATCCCCCTGCCCGAATAAAACGTAAAACTAAGTCAGCCATAGTGGAGTCGTCTGTTAAAAGGGCAGGGAGCGTAGCAGGCAGCGCAAATGTCTGCCTGACCACTGCTAAAAGGGGGCAGGCCAGCAAAATGTGGGCCACTGTCAAAGCTGCCCCACAGCGACATAGAGGAGGGTCCTCCCGGCGCAGTAAATAACTGTGTGTCAGCCGGGAGTGGCCAATGCGGAGCCGGCAAAGAACTACTGAGTCCCTGCGAGTGGCTCGCAGGGATGACCGCCACACAGCCGTCGTCTCCTTGACAGCACGGAGTTTATTGCGCATTGGCAGTTCGCGCCATTCATCGTCCCATAGCGCCAAGATCTTGCGGCGGAAGACTGCCCGCAAATCAGTCTCTGGGAGGCCAACGTCCAGAGATGGCTTACTGGTGGCCTCTTTCGCCAGGCGGTCAACATGTTCGTTACCCGGGATACCGACATGACCGGGGGTCCACACAAAGACCACAGAGCGGCCGCAACAGGCGAGAGTATGCAGAGACTCGTGGATAGCCATCACCAGACGAGAACGAGGGAAACACTGGTCGAGAGCTCGTAAACCGCTCAGGGAATCGCTACAGGTAACGAAGGACTCACCTGAGCAGGAGCGGATATACTCTAGGGCACGAAAGATGGCGACCAGTTCAGCAGTGTAAACGCTGCAGCCATCCGGCAAGGAACGTTGTTCGGAAAGGTCCCCTAGAGTGAGCGCATATCCGACACGACCAGCAACCATCGAACCGTCAGTGTAAACAACACCAGAGCCCTGATACGTGGCCAGGATGGAATAAAAGCGGCGGCGGAAGGCCTCTTGAGGGACTGAGTCCTTAGGGCCCTGTGCCAAGTCGAGCCGAAGGCTAGGGCGACGAACACACCATGGGGGTGTATGCAAAGTAGCCCGGAAAGGAGGTGGAACAGTGAAACCCTGGAGCCCAGAGAGAAGCTCCTTGACGCGGACCGCTATTGTACAACCAGACCGGGGCCGACGTTCTGGCATACGGACGACGGACCGCGGGAACAGGAGACGATAGTTTGGATGCCCGGGCGAGCTTAGAACATGGGCAGCATAAGCGGCCAGCAAACGTTGGCGTCGGAACCGCAGTGGAGGTACACCTGCCTCCACTAGTACGCTGTCCACAGGGCTGGTGCGGAAAGCACCAGTGGCAAGGCGTATCCCGCTGTGGAGAATCGGGTCCAGCACCCGTAACGCAGATGGGGATGCTGAGCCATAAGCCAGGCTCCCATAATCCAGACGGGACTGAATTAACGCCTGGTAGAGCCGCAACAGTGTAGAGCGGTCGGCGCCCCAGTGGGTGTTGCTCAAGCATCTCAGAGCGTTTAGATGCCGCCAACACGTCTGTTTCAGCTGCCGGATATGAGGCAGCCAAGTCAACCGGGCATCGAAAACCACCCCCAAAAACGTGTGGGTCTCCACCACAGCAAGGAGTTCGTCGGCAAGATAAAGCCGCGGCTCAGGATGGACTGTTCGGCACCGGCAGAAATGCATAACGCAGGTCTTGGCTGCCGAAAACTGAAACCCATGCGCTACAGCCCAAGACTGCGCCTTACGGATAGCGCCCTGTAGCTGACGTTCAACAGCTGCAATGCCAGTAGAGCTGTAATAAAGGCAGAAGTCGTCAGCATACAGGGAAGCGGAGACAGAATTTCCCACGGCCGCAGCAAGCCCGTTAATGGCTATTAAAAACAGACAGACACTTAAAACAGAGCCCTGTGGCACACCGTTCTCCTGGACGTGGGAGGAACTATACGAGGCCGCGACTTGCACGCGGAAGGTACGACACGACAGAAAATTGCGGATAAAAATCGGCAGAGGACCCCGAAGACCCCATCCATGAAGCGTAGAAAGAATGTGATGACGCCACGTCGTATCGTACGCCTTCCGCATGTCGAAAAAGACAGCGACCAGGTGCTGACGGCGGGAAAAGGCAGTACGGATGGCCGACTCCAGGCTCACCAGATTGTCGGCGGCGGAGCGGCCTTTACGGAACCCACCCTGAGATGGAGCCAGAAGGCCCCGAGACTCCAGTACCCAATGCAAGCGCCGGCTCACCATCCGTTCAAGCAACTTGCAAAGAACGTTGGTGAGGCTAATGGGACGGTAGCTGTCCACCTCCAGAGGGTTCTTTCCAGGTTTCAAAACGGGGATGACAATGCCTTCCCGCCATTGCGACGGAAACTCCCCCTCGACCCAAAGACGGTTGTAAAGATCGAGAAGGCGCCGCTGGCAGTCCACTGAAAGGTGTTTCAGCATCTGACAGTGGATGCCATCTGGCCCAGGAGCGGTATCAGGGCAAGCAGCGAGGGCACTGCGAAATTCCCACTCACTAAATGGAGCATTGTAAGATTCTGGGTGGTTGGTGTGAAACGAAAGGCTCCGACGTTCCATCCGCTCTTTAATGGAGCGGAAGGCCTGGGGGTAATTCGCAGAAGCGGAACTCATAGCAAAATGCTCTGCTAAGCGATTGGCAATGACGTCGGAGTCAGTACAAACTGCTCCATTCAGTGAGAGCGCAGGGACGCTGGCAGGTGGCCGATAGCCGTAGACGCGTCGAATCTTGGCCCAGACCTGCGAGGGAGTGACATGGAGGCCAATGGTGGACACATACCGCTCCCAGCACTCCTTCTTGCCTTGGCGGATAAGGAGGCGGGCCCGCGCACGCAGCCGTTTGAAGGCGATAAGGTGGTCGAGGGAGGGGTGTCGCTTGTGACGCTGGAGCGCCCGCCGGCGATCTTTAATCGCTTCAGCGATCTCAGGCGACCACCAAGGCACAGCCTTCCGCCGAGGGGACCCACAGGAATGGGGAATGGCAGATTCGGCGGCAGTAACGATGCCGGTGGTGACCGATTGAACCACCGCATCAATGTCATCGGTAGAGAGAGGCTCAAAAGCGGCAGTGGAGGAGAACAAGTCCCAGTCAGCCTTATTCATAGCCCATCTGCTAGGGCGCCCAGAAGAGTGGCGCTGTGGTAGTGACAAAAAGATCGGAAAATGGTCACTACCACACAGGTCGTCATGCACACTCCATTGGACAGACGGTAAGAGGCTATGGCTACAGATTGAAAGGTCAATGGCGGAGTAGGTGCCATGCGCCACACTGAAGTGTGTGAAGGCACCATCATTTAACAGCGAGAGATCGAGCTGCGACAATAAATGCTCAACGATGGCGCCTCGACCTGTTGCCACTGACCCACCCCACAGAGGGTTATGAGCGTTGAAGTCGCCCAATAGCAAGAAAGGTGGCGGCAATTGGGCGACCAGTGCAGCCAGGACATGCTGCGAGACATCACCATCCGGTGGAATGTAAAGACTGCAGACGGTAACAGCCTGTGGCGTCCACACGCGTACAGCGACAGCCTCTAAAGGCGTCTGGAGAGGGACAGACTCGCTGTGCAGAGTGTGAAGGACATATATGCAGACGCCACCAGACACCCTTTCATAAGCTGCTCGGTTCTTGTAATAACCCCGATAGCCACGGAGGGCGGGGGTTCGCATCGCTGGAAACCAAGTTTCCTGGAGAGCAATGCAGAAGAAAGGGCGAAGGCTGAGAAGTTGGCGGAGCTCAGCTAAATGGTGGAAAAAACCGCCGCAGTTCCACTGGAGGATGGTATTGTCCATGGCTGAGAAAGGCGTGAAAGGACTGGGAAGGCAATTTACGCCGCTTGTTCACTCACTGCCACCGATTCAGTACCCGTACGAGAGGCATCCATGGCGTCTGAGGGACCAGCGAGATCAAGGTCCTCAGCGGACGCTAGAATCTCGACTTCATCCTCAGACGCAGAGCGCGAAAGGTGCGGTGGGGTTGGTGCCACCGCAAGTTCTTTAGCCTTAGAGGTCTTTCTCTTGGACTTCTCTCGCTGAACCTTGGGTTTCACCGGCTGGGAAGGCTTCACCGATTCAGTCTCCGGGACAGAGGAGGATCGTGAAGCCCTACGCCCGGCTGCTGGTGAGGACTTATGCCACTGGTGGCCGTCATCCTTCCCGCTGGTGGAACCCTGGGAAGGGAGGGTCCCAAGGGAACTCTTACGGGCGAGAGTAGCCGAAGAAGTTAGACGCTTCTCCGGCTGAGAAGCGGGGACGGACGTCCCCGACGGGTGGGAGGAGGTTGCTCCTGAGGTAGGTGGTGCAGGAGCAACCGGTTGGGGAGAGCCCCCCACGGGCAAGGGGGCAGAAGGAGTCGTACTGCTTATCGAGCTGGCTGGAAGTTTCGAAACTGATGGAGCTAGCACAGTTGTTGTAGCAGCTGCATACGAAGATATTCTCACAGGATGGAGTCTGTCATATTTCCGTTTGGCCTCAGTATAGGTCAGCCGGTCCAGGGTCTTATATTCCATGATTTTGCGCTCTTTCTGAAAGACTTTTCAGTCAGGCGAGCAAGGTGAATGGTGCTCCCCGCAGTTGACGCAGATGGGAGGCGGGGCACATGGAGTATTGGGATGAGATGGGCGTCCGCAATCGCGACATGTGAGGCTGGAAGTGCAGCGGGAAGACATATGGCCGAACTTCCAGCACTTGAAGCACCGCATCGGGGGAGGGATATAGGGCTTGACGTCACATCGGTAGACCATCACCTTGACCTTTTCCGGTAACGTATCACCCTCGAAGGCCAAGATGAAGGCACCGGTAGCAACCTGATTGTCCCTCGGACCCCGATGAACGCGCCGGACGAAATGAACACCTCGACGTTCTAAGTTGGCGCGCAGCTCGTCATCAGACTGCAAAAGGAGATCCCTATGGAAAATAACACCCTGGACCATATTTAAACTCTTATGTGGTGTAATAGAAACGTTAACATCCCCCAACTTGTCACAAGCAAGTAACCTGCGGGACTGGGCGGAGGATGCCGTTTGTATCAGTACTGACCCAGAGCGCATTTTAGACAAGCCCTCCACCTCCCCAAACTTGTCCTCTAAATGCTCGACGAAGAACTGAGGCTTTGTGGAGAGAAAAGACTCCCCATCAGCTCGCGTGCAAACTAAGAATCGGGGCGAATAACTGTTAACTCCATCCTGCGACTTACGCTCTTCCCACGGCGTGGCCAGGGAAGGGAACGTTTTCGGATCGTACTTCTGAGCATTAAATTGAGCCCGAGAACGCTTAGAGACTGCTGGCGGCTGGCCGCCAGCGAGAGATGATGTACCACGCTTCATTGCGGGTCATCCGCCCTGATGCCACCTACTCCGACCAAGGGCCCTCCCCACGGGCGCCACCCAGCCACAGCAATAGCCACCTGGCAGGATGGCCATTGCCGGGAGTCCTGATGCCCCAGGGAGATGGGCATCTACTCCTTGGCATACGTGGGGAGTGAACGGCGCAGGCATCAGTAGAGCGATCCCTGTGTTGTCAGGGGGCTACAACCAAGAGGGTACATGGCGGCCCCACCACAACGGACTGGCTACCATGCTGGATGTTAGGTGACATGTGGTCCATGGGCGTCGTCAGTGCAGAAAATGGCCCTGCACAGTGCTTGGCAGAAAGTGCACGCAGGGGCGCATCGATGCCCAAGAGATGGAGAGCGGGCAAGACTGCAATGCAACGACGAATAAGATGGCGAAAGTTCTCAACACAACACGGACACAATGCACCAAGTAAGGCGCCCTTCCCCAATCGGCTCGCTCTTCGGAAAAATTTTGAGATATGGAGGTCAAACCCGACAGGGGACCATCACATAAGGCCGAAACGTTTGAGACTCCTTTTAGTCGCCTCTTACGACAGGCAGGAATACCACGGGCCTATTCTAACCCCCGAACCCGCAGGGGGGATGGGTCCTGCGGGGCTGTCCATATGAGTACGAGGGGGTGCAGATCATCTCTGAACAGCACGTTGCAAGGCATCCCAGATATGCTCAATAATGTTCATGTCTGGAGAGTTTGGTCGCCAGCGGAATTGTATAAACTCAGAAGAATGTTCCCAGATTCACTCTGTAGCAATTCTGGACGTTTTTTTTTTTTTTTTTTTTTGTGGTTTTAGGGCGCAAAACTTCTATGGTCATTAGCGCCCAGCCCGTGACGTAGAAAACAGGAAAAAAACGAAATTTAAAATCAGCAGCAATGGAAACAGTCAGAAAATTTGAGAAACTAAAGGCAGAAGGAATGCTTAAAAGTCCACTATAGAAAGGGGTTGGTTGTCCCCCAAAAAAAAACTTCAAATGACTGACCTCATTTCACTGTCTCTAATAAACTGTAGAACGCGGTCAGCTGAGCGCGTGTCATCTGCTAAAATCGACGATAGATCAGGCGATAGCTGTAGACGGGAGCGTAACGGATTAAAATAGGGGCATTCAATTAAAAGGTGTCTGACCGTCCACAGCTGAGAGCAGTGGGGACAGAGTGGGGGAGGATCACCGCTTAAAAGATGTCGATGACTAAAAAGACAGTGCCCTATCCGGAGTCGGGCTAAAATTACCTCCTCCCGACGACGCGTTCGGGAGGAAGAGGTCCAAGCGCAAGGAACGGCTTTCACTTCCCGCAATTTATTGTGGGGAAGTGTTGACCAATGCGCATGCCATAAATGAGTAACTTGGCGACATAAACCGCTCCGTACATCGGTAAACGGAAGAGACTGAAGAGCTGGCCGAGGAAGAGAGACTGCAGCCTTGGCTGCTATATCGGCCGCCTCATTTCCACAGATACCAGCGTGTCCCGGGAGCCAGAGGAACGCCACTGAGACGCCCCCCAGGTGGAGCAAGCGCAGACAGTCCTGAATCCGGTGGACCAGAGGGTGCACAGGGTAAAGAGCTTGGAGACTGAGGAGAGAGCTGAGAGAATCTGAGCAGATTACGTACAGTATCCGCTGATGGCGGCGGATGTAGTGGACAGCCTGGAGAACAGCGTAAAGCTCCGCAGTATAAACCGAACACTGGTCGGGAAGCTGAAAGTGATTTGGGGTGTCGCCAACAATATAGGCACTCCCTACACCTAACGATGTTTTCGAGCCATCGGTGTAAATAAATGTGGCTTCCGTCATTTGTGCACATAGAGCAGCAAATGCCCGACGGTAAACAAGTGTAGGGGTACCATCCTTGGGAAATTGACATAGGTCTCTGAGCAAGTCGATCCGGGGACGGTGCCAAGGCGGTGCTGTACCCCAAGTTGTCAAGAAGGTTTTAGGAAAGCGGAAGGAAAGAGAATGGAGCAGTTGACGGAAGTGGACTCCCGGAGGTAGTAGGGAGGAGGAGCGGCCTGCATACCCGACATCAAAGGAGGCGTCGAAAAAAAGGTTATAGGCTGGATTAGCAGGCATGGAAGACAGATGGCTAGCATAACGACTCAGAAGGACTGCCCGCCGATTGGACAGCGGAGGTTCAGCAGTCTCAGCATAAAGGCTTTCCACAGGGCTGGTGTAAAAAGCTCCAGACACTAAACGTAATCCACGGTGGTGGATAGAGTCGAGACGCCGAAGAATAGACGGCCGAGCAGAGGAGTAGACTATGCTTCCATAATCCAATTTCGAGCGCACTAAGGCGCGATAGAGGCGGAGAAGGACCACCTGGTCCGCTCCCCAAGAGGTACCATTCAGGACACGTAGGGTGTTAAGGGAACGCAGACAGCGAGCCGAAAGATAGGAAACGTGGGAGGACCAGCACAGTTTTCTGTCAAACATAAGACCCAAGAATTTAGCGACGTCGGAAAACGGAAGGTTGACAGGACCTAGATGTAAGGAGGGCGGAAGAAACTCCTTACGTCGCCAAAAATTAACACAAACGGTCTTACTGGGTGAGAAACGGAAGCCGGTTTCGATGCTCCACGAGTGGAGGCGATCGAGACATCCTTGAAGACGTCTTTCAAGAAGGCTGGTCCGTTGAGAGCTGTAGTAGATCGCAAAATCGTCCACAAAGAGGGAGCCCGAGACATCAGGAAGGAGACAATCCATAATTGGATTAATGGCGATGGCAAACAGTACAACACTCAGCACGGAGCCCTGGGGTACCCCGTTTTCTTGGGAGAAAGTACGGGAGAGAGTAGTGTTCACCCGCACCCTAAATGTGCGCTCTGCCATAAATTCGCGAAGAAAAAGGGGCAGCCGGCCTCTAAAGCCCCAAGAGAACAGTGTGCGGAGGATGCCTGTCCTCCAACAGGTATCGTACGCTCTCTCCAGATCAAAAAATATTGCTACCGTTTGGCGTTTCCGGAGAAAATTGTTCATGATATAAGTGGAGAGAGCAACAAGATGGTCAACAGCAGAACGATGCTTTCGGAATCCGCATTGGGCTGGTGTTAAAAGACTGCGGGACTCCAGCCACCAAGCTAAACGGTAATTCACCATACGCTCCAAAACCTTACAGACACTACTCGTGAGAGAAATGGGGCGATAGCTAGAGGGGAGATGTTTGTCCTTTCCAGGTTTCGGAACGGGAACGACAATAGCTTCCCGCCATCGCCTGGGAAAGGTACTGTCGGTCCAAATTCGATTATAAAGGCGAAGGAGGTAACGCAGGCTATGGGTTGATAAATGCAGCAACATTTGGACATGGATACCATCCGGTCCTGGGGCGCAGGAGCGAGAAGAAGAGAGTGCATGTTGGAGTTCGCGCATGGAGAAAACAGTATTGTAGCTTTCGCGATTTTGAGAGGAGAAAGCAAGATGTCGCACTTCCGCTGCACGTTTCTTCGGGAGAAACGCTGGCGGGTAATTTGAAGAGCTCGAAATCTCAGCAAAGTGCTGACCCAATGAGTTAGAAATTGCGACGGGGTCCACTAAGGTATCATGCGCGACAGTGAGCCCAGAGACCGGGGAGAAACTAGGCGCGCCTGAGAACCGTCGAAGCCGACTCCAAACTTCCGAGGAGGGAGTGAAGTTGTTAAATGAGCTAGTAAAGAATTTCCAGCTTGCCTTGTTGCTATCGCGGATGACGCGACGGCATCGCGCACGGAGCTGCTTATATCGGATACAGTTGGACAAAGTTGGATGGTGACGAAAAATGCGAAGAGCACGTCGCCGCTCACGTATTGCGTCACGGCATGCCTCGTTCCACCAAGGAACTGGAGGGCGCCGGGGCAATTCGGAGGTGCGTGGTATTGAACGTTCCGCAGCTGTGAGAATAACGTCGGTAAAATGTGTGACCTCATCGTCGACGCTGGGAAAGCGACGGTCATCGAATGTCGCTAGAGACGAAAAAAGTGTCCAATCGGCTTGGGCAAACTTCCAGCGTCGCGAGCGCATATATGGCAGTTGAGGCTGCAGTCGAAGAACACATGGAAAGTGGTCACTCGAGTGTGTATCATCAAGGCCGAACCATTCGAAGCGCCGAGCTAGCGGAACAGTACCGACCGCAAGGTCCAAATGGGATAAATTTGCCGTGGAGGCAGACAAAAATGTGGGGACCCCAGTGTTGAGGCAGACTAGATCCGCTTGGTGGAAGACGTCTAGCAATAGTGAGCCACGTGGACAAGGATGTGGAGATCCCCAAAGCGGGTGGTGGGCATTGAAGTCCCCAACCAGCAAATAGGGGGGTGGAAGCTGATCAAGAAGATGAAGGAGATCAGCTCGTGCCATTGGTGTAGACGATGGAATGTATACCGTACAAAGAGAGAACGTGTATTGAGAAAGGGAAAGACGGACGGCGACAGCTTGGAAGGAAGTGTTTAAGGGGATTGGGTGATAATGGAGAGTATCATGGAGCAGAATCATGAGTCCTCCATGGGCTGGAGTGCCTTCAACAGAGGGGAGGTCATATCGGACGGACTGAAAATGAGGGAGAACAAAGCGGTCATGGGGACGCAGCTTTGTTTCCTGAAGACAGAAGATGACCGGCGAGTAGGATCGTAAGAGGATCGACAATTCCTCCTGATTGGCGCGAATGCCGCGGATATTCCAGTGGATAATGGACATAGGGTGAACAGAAATGGAGGAACGTCACCTAGGGTGCTGTCAACTCAACGACTGCTCAGAGCTTGCGACCGACAGGATGGAATGGCATTCAGTCGAAGGCAGAAGATCCTGATCCATAGGTTGGTCAGGAGCAGCTCCTGCCACCAACGATCGGCCAGTTGACCGGCCACCAACAGTGCGCCTCGGCGACACAGAAGATGGCCAAGGGCGATTTCCGCCAGGTGGTGCTGTAGATGGGACACGCCTTGGCGGAGAAGGAGAGGAACTGTGTTTCTTCGTAGCCTTCTTGGAGGTATGTTTAGATGAAGGAGGAACCGATGGTTGTGAAGTTGCAGTACGTAAAAACTCTTCACGAGAATGCTCTTTTTTTGAAGACTTGGCGTCTGACTTTGGGCTCGAGATTTAGCAGAACCCGACGAAGGGTGAGCCATAGAGTGGGCAGGCGAAAGAGGTGAGGTTGAACGGGCGATCTTTGCGCTGGCCGATCTGACGACCGTGGTACTAAATGTGAGGTCGCAAGTCTGCGTGGCCGCCTCCTTTGTTGGCCGAGGAGAAGCAAGGACAGCGCTGTATTTTCCTTTCTGAGGCACGGTGGGCTGTCGACTGGCGAGTAACTTTCGAGCAGCAAAGGTCGACACCTTTTCCTTCACTCTTATTTCCTGGATCAGCTTTTCGTCCTTAAAAACAGGGCAATCTCGAGAGGAAGCAGCGTGGTCACCCATACAGTTGATGCAGCGAGGGGATGGAGGTGGACAAGCACCCTCATGGGCATCCCTGCCACACGTAACACATTTGGCCGGATTGGAACAGGACTGGCTGGTGTGATTGAACCGCTGACATCGATAGCAACGCGTAGGGTTCGGGACATAAGGGCGAACGGAAATTATCTCATAGCCTGCTTTGATTTTTGATGGGAGTTGAACTTTGTCAAATGTCAAGAAGACAGTGCGGGTTGGAATGATGTTCGAGTCAACCCTTTTCATAACCCGATGAACAGCGGTGACGCCCTGGTGAGACAGGTAGTGCTGAATTTCTTCGTCAGACAATCCATCGAGGGAGCGTGTATAAACGACTCCACGCGAGGAATTTAAGGTACGGTGCGGTTCCACCCGGACAGGGAAGGTGTGGAGCAGAGAAGTACGCAGCAATTTTTGAGCCTGGAGGGCACTGTGTGTTTCCAACAACAGGGTGCCATTCCGTAGTCTGGAACAAGACTTTACAGGACCCGCAATTGCGTCGACACCTTTCTGAATAATGAAAGGGTTGACCGTGGAAAAGTCGTGACCTTCGTCAGACCGAGAAACAACAAGGAACTGTGGCAACGATGGAAGAACCGTCTGTGGCTGAGACTCAGTGAACTTACGTTTGTGAGCAGACATAGTGGAAGGTGAGGAAACCATTGCGGAAGAATCCCCCATGATTACCGGCGTCTCCGATGGCGCGCTCCTCCCTTGTGGGGGCCCTCACCGAGGGCACACCCACCTTAGGTGATTGTTCACACCTCAGGTCACACCTCCCGACAAACGGACGGAGGGACCAATCGGCACTTTCGGAAGGTATCAGCTCGGGTAATCACCCCTCCCTGGGCCTGGCCTTTACCAGGGGGTACGTACGTGTCCTACCTGTCTACCCGGGGCGGGGAATTACGCGTTACCCCGTCACCGGCTACGCATGGAAGTGCGTGGGTCGGCCTTCAGACACGCACAGGGAGGAAGAAAGAGAAAGGGAAAGGAAAGAAGAGGGGGTCTCAAACTCCGCAGCGGAGAAAAGGGTAAAGAGAAGAGGTATGGAAAGGAGAAGGACAAAGGAAGGAAGAAGACATACAAGCAAGGAAGAAGAAGAATGCGGTACATTTACAAGCGTCCGTCTCCGGACGTAGGCGCAAACCATACTCCCAGAGGGGGAGAAAGTGAAGGAAAGAGCCAGAGGTGAGGGGGGGGGGGTGAAGACAGGGGATGGGGAAGGATGCGGAAAGGGAAGGTATGCAGCCCGGAAAGGAAGGAAGGCCACATTAGCTCGGGGCCCCGTGCTCGCTACGCACGTATCCACAAAAGAGTTGTGGATCCCCTGGGGGGAATTCTGGACGTGTGGGTTGTCGCATTGTCCTGCTGGAATTGCCCAAGTCCGCCGGAATGCACAATGCACATGAATGGATGCAGGTGATCAGACAGGATGCTTACTTACCTTTTCACCTGCCAGAGTCGTATCTAGACGTATCACGGGTCCCATATCACTCCAGCTGCACACGTCCCACACCATTACAGAGCCTCCACCAGCTAAAACAGTCCTCTGCTGACATGCAGGGTCCATGGATTCATGAGGCTCTCTCCATACCCGTACATGTCCATCCGCTCGATACAATTTGAAACGAGACTCTGAAACGTCCCCTTTGAAAAATTATGAATGACGGTATTGGTAAGCTTCTACGTTATTTGATTTTGAAACAGATGAGTAAAACTCAACGTACTCCAACAGTTTTCTGTTTACTTATTCTGATTATCACTAAACTGACAGACAATACTTTTTAGCGCAACGCAATATGACTTTCAATAATCCCTACAAAAGAATGGCACCGACTAACAATAACCTATACCTTTCATGAATCACTTACCGCACAAAAATCTTCGTTACTCGAACTAGTACAATACAGCGAGCGCCAATACTGCCAGCTGAATAAAAGATTTTAAGTACTCAAGGCACTACTCATAGGCATAGTTAGCAAATGAAAGATTTTGATAGAGAACAAACAATGTATTTACCTTAATAGTGTTCAAGTCATCATATATATATATCAATTCATGACATCCATCTTTACAAATTTCCTTTTTCTGGCGGACACACGTCCAGATCGTTTGCTTATAGTAACTTCTCAGAACTCTGGCATCTCTCTCTCTCCACATCCACAACTGCTGGAGGCTCACTTCCAACTGTGCAATGCCACGTGCTGTTCACATGCAACTGCCCAACACTCCAATAGCGAATATTCCAACAATGCCAACCAGACACAGAGTGCACACAGCAGTCAGTGATTTTCATACAGAGTGCTACATGGCGTTACCAACATAAAAACCTAAACAGCCTATTTACAACTCGTCCGATCAGGCAACATGTTTCAGTCAACAGTCGACTGACTGTGTTGAAGGGCCGTATTCTGTCTGTTTACACATCTCTGTATTTCTTTTGCACTTCAGTGTATAAGTGTAATTTTGCAGCCTCCGCCACGTTGCTTGGTTCCCCTCTCTTGCCTCACCACCTGAATCTCCCTGAACCGGCGTTTTAGCCGGAAGCTTTCTCTGAATACTACACCAGGAACTTCTGTGGGCATCTCGTATTCGCGACGTGTTCTTCGCTTCTACATGTACCTGCTACGCCGTGGAGACCTCTCAATTTTCTTTTCATCCACTTCAAAAGAAAGGGAGTTTCTGATTTCGAATCGGACACGTAATGTGAACCTCACTGCATGCAGATGTTTGCGGTGGACGCTGCTCTCTCCCCCTCCCCCCCCCTCCCTCTACCACCCCTCCACGGCGCCAGACCCCGGCCTCCGCTGGCCCTGAGCTCAGCTGTCGCCGACCCACGTCAGCCTGCCCTGGCAGGCGGCCACAGCGTCGTAATCTCTCCGTGCGCTTCGTCACGGCGTTTTATCGACTGCAAAGTTCATGGCTCACCGTGGGTAATCACGTTCTGAACGAATACTGCGCAGAGAAGCCATCAAGAAACAAACCGTACGCTTACCACGTTTTTGGGCAGCTTCATCTAGCACGAAGTTGAGCCACGTTTCTCAAGAATGGTTTTTTGCTGAACTCGGTGAGTCTTTCCCTTCTCTCACTCCTGGAAGCAAGGCCATATTGTCCTGTACCCCTTTATCCTACTCCTTTCCATACAACCGCATTCGAACACCCGACGACTATTAGATGTTCATCTTCCTTTACGTACTGAATTCCTTGTTCAATATCCTCTGTCTCTTGGTCTTCAGCTTGCGACGTCGGCATGTATATCTGAACTATTGTTGTCGATTTCGTGAGCTGCCGATTCTGGTAAGAACCCTATCATGGAAGTCTTCACATTACCTCACCCGCTGCACTACCTTCCTACTCATAACAAATCCTACTCCCATTATACCCTCTCCCGTCGGAGGTTCGAATCCTCCCTCGGGAATGAGTGTGTGTGCTGTCCATAGCGTAAGTTAAACTTAGTTTAAGTAGTGTGTAGGTTTAAGTACCGATGATCTCAGTACTTTGGTCCCATCAGACCGCACCAAAAATTTCCAATTTTCCCATTATACCACTTTCTGCTGTTGTTGATATTATCCTGTAATCATCTGACTAGAAATCCTTATCCTCCCTATATATCCAGATTGAGCCTTATTTCCCTTTCCATATTTTGTAGTTTCCGTACCAGGTACAAACTTCTGACATTCCACTTCCCAACACGTAGAATACTATGCTTTCGTTGGTTACTGAATCTTTTTCTCATGTTACCTCCCCATTGGCAGCCACCTCCCAGGGATCCGAATGGGAACTTGGTTCAAATGGCGCTGAGCACTATGGGACTTAACATCTATGGTCATCAGTCCCCTAGAACTTAGAACTGCTTAAACCTATCTAACCTAAGGACATCACACAACACCCAGTCATCACGAGCCAGAGAAAAATGGGAACTAGTCCGGAATCTTTCGCCAGTGGAGAGATCATCATGACACTTTTCCGCAAATACGTAATACCAGATTAAACAAATAACACAAGGTGTGATGTTCTGCCTTCTGCGGACACACAGGCCCTCTACCCCAGACGTCAGCCAAGGAGAGAACGGCCGACAGTCGGTCTCTCCGGCGTCTGGACAGCAGCTCCAGTCTCCACTTCCAGGAGGCCATTCCAGAACATGGTGAACACGATTGAGGACGTCAGGTTTCGCACACCCCCTGCTGGAGGGGTGGGGACACTTTTCCAGCCGGTCAGCTCGGTGAACCCGTTTTATAACCAAGCCAGCAGATACGAAGGTCAGAAAAGGAGAATTAAGTATTCTAGTTACACGGGGGAAATATAGTCGCGACATTTTATCTTCAAGTACGTTTCGAACAAAAGCAGTCAATCGAATTACGTGAAAGTTACAGGTTGTGCACAGTGTGAACAGTCCAACCATCATGCCAGGTTTTACAGATAGGCTATACCAGAAATATTCACTCAAATACAGAGCTCCAAACGTGACCAAAATTTCTGAGGTGCCACTGCTACTTTTTGTCACGCTTCACTTACTGGTCTCCCTGTGTGGGCTACAAATTAGTACATCTTGCTTTGATTGCTCAGAGAACCTGCCCAGAAAATTTGGACAAAATGTGGCATCACCGACTGGCGGCTGGCAGGCCACTCACCATGCGATCATCATGTGTGTGTTGTCAACTCGCATTGTAAGAAGGCCACACGACAAAGCTGTTCATTCAGTCACCACTTTTGAGAGGTGGAATTTTTTTCTTAGCGATCTTCTGCCACATATTGATTGCCACAGCAACGTCCAAAACGTCTCAAAAAATTTAAACGTGGCCTTCTCTGGTCTCCGAAGGCGATCCTTGCGCTGGTTGTTAAAACTTTCGTCCGTCATCATATTGCTTACCATTGTGTTGATTACACTGGATGAACTGATTAAATATGCTGAAACGTCTCTGTGAAGTCGTTTCATAAGACGCTTGTCGAATTCGGTACAACTTATTCACTTTACTACCCGATTTTAGCTCAGTTCAGGAACTCTTCCAAAAAGACAGAGCACTCAAATAAGGCCTATTGAATATTGATATTACACGTGTGTTTCAATGTGGGGTTTCGGTTTTGTTTTATGGGAAACGCTGAGTTTTTCATAGTCTGCTGGGAGCAGACGATGTTGCTTCCCGTTTGAAGGAGAGCACAGGATGACCAGCTTAGGTTTCCAATACCTGAACATAGGTTTACCCATCTTAGTCGAAGGCTGTGTCGAAGGTTATTCTTGCGTGTGAGGTTGGTGACGGAGGGCTACCCCTCTGGTAGCTTCCGCTGCACCGGGAGCTAGGCAATCTCAATGAGAAAGGGGCACTCTTCGGTGAACGCTTGGTGAGTACAGATCGTAGCTCTTAAGAGGGGTTTCAAGTGATAGGAATCAGGTTGAGTTACGACTTCCTTATGTTTAACTGGTGAAATACTTAAGAACTTTAGCTTATCTGAAGCGTGTGAAGAGAGTTATTTTTTTAATGATTTTTAATCTTATATTTTGTGGAAATTGCTTTTGTCATTGTGTGTCGATTTTGTGCCACGTGTTTCGTAATTAATGACCCTTCTGGTTCACCACGGCACCGCGATAGGCTTTATTTTAACAGTTTGCTTGTTTAATGAGCTACAATTTCTGCAAGAATATCTGTTCTTTCGTGCGCTTTCTACAAAGCAGCACAACAGTTTGAGTCAGAATACACCACGTGCTCTAGTTCGGCCATTTGCAAGCAGCAGACGCAGTTAGTATGTTAAATAATTATCGCACAGCCTTGTGTATTGGTTAAACCTCTGTCCAGAATACAGCATGCGTAGAATCGTAATACGACTCTCACTGAGATATTTTATGGTATTAATGCAAAAAGAGATAATAGTATAATTGTCTCCCACCCCCGTCTTCTGTGTTTCTTCTTGCTGTAGTTAAATTGTGCTCTGTTTCATTCTCACGTAATTCTTACTTAAATATTTTGAGTCAGGCACCAGTTATGTGTAGTTCGGATATGCAACCAAATATTTAGTTCCAAAAATAAATTACGTGAAAGATAAATTCTTTGGTGTCGATCTTACCCCCTTACTCTGATTTCCATTTCTGAATTAATCAAGTTGTTTGATGCACGACATGGAGTGCTATTTATCTGGCTGCTTAAAGAAATATGCATACTTGTAATTAAATTATTAAAGTAATTAAACTAATAATTTTCCAGCTCCGTTTTTTCTAAATGGTTAGGAAGGGCTTGGGCTGGTGGCGACCCTGAATTCCTGACTTTTTATCATTATTTGTGTGAGAGAAGCAGCTAGAAATGCGAGATAACGTATATGGCCGGATGAGAAACGTCGTAAACGTAGTAATACGTTGCAATGTGTTTAGTGAATGGGTTTGCAGTTCCCGTTCTGCTGTCCTTGTTGCTTCCGGTTGTTCTGGCCAGTTGTTTACAATTTACACACAAAAGAGCGAGCATCGAGCCATCTATGGTCTTCAGTTGCTGAAAATGCAAACAACTCGACAGAACAACCGGGAGCACACCACTAATCAGTCGCTCCGCGAAAAGCCGAGAGATCGTGTTAGAGAAGTATGCTATCAGCCAATTCATCCCAGTTTTTTTTAGTGTTTCTTGTGTAACCAACAAACCGCCGATTCTCTAAGGCAGTGTTTTTCAACCGGTGGGTTGCGACCCCCTGGGGGTCGCAAAGCCTTCTTCCTCAGGGGGCCGCGGTCGCAGGAGAAAAGAAACTTGTCCATATTGTGCCTGCTCAGAGCGAAATGCGAAGACAGTAATCATGTCCGTACTTGCTGGCATACCCGGACAACTCATTCTAGTGACCGAAAACGCGCGCGACTATGCCTTCTCACACCCACACCTCTACCAGGAAAAGAATTTTATTATATCTCTGCAGGCAGAGATTTATCGATCAGTATAGCATCAACAGAAAGAAAACTGAATACGTTGCCTTCGAAATCGCTGACATACTTTTATTGTGGTTCTGGGGGTCGCCAGAATATTTTTACTGGGAAAGGGGTTGCGCATTTAAAACGGTTGAAAAAGACTGTTTTAAGGAACGCAATTCCCATGTGCAAAACGGTTTCAAACTCCTGATTACAAGTGAATTAATACGTTAAATATTCTGCGTGAAGAATGTAAGTGACAAAATGTTTAGACAAGATACGAAATTATGCTCCCATGTGTACAACAGTTTCAAAGTCCTGATTACGTTACAAGTGAATTCATACGTTAAATATTCAGAGTTAAAGATGTAAGCAACAAAAAGTTTAGAAAAGATATGAAATTAAGCTCGAAGTTTGTCAGAGGTCATTGAGTTCTGTCATTATGAAACACTGGGTGATACATCCAAGGGAATTTGAGCTCCACTTTAAGGGCAAGCGGGTTTTTCACGCATGTCAATGTTTCTGACGTCGCATCTCCTCATCAACATGGGGTACAGTGATGTAATTTCGCAGCTACGTCCAGTAGTGTATGTGGATGCTGCCTGCAAACTGCGTTGCGAACAGCGTCAGTAGTAAACAAGTAATAAATTAAGAATATAATGCCTTCGGCTGAACTTTTGCTGGTCGAACAGTAAAAAAGTTTTCTTCCTTCACAGGCTCTGTGTGTTTGTGTGGGGGGGAGGGGGGGTGGATGGGGGGGGGGGCAGCGATAAAAAGTTTCCTGAAGGTCTGACGGAGGAACGTGTGTGTAAAGTTTACTGGGCGTTGCTGAGTGCCTTCAGTCGGACAGCGTAAATCCGGCAGAGGCGCCGCATGCGCTACGGACGGCGCACTCCTCGCAGTTTCGGCAAACACCGGCATTTCAGCTGCTCAGTGCAGCCCAGGCTATAACATAAGTGTTTACGTTTCGACAGAGGTAGTTTTACACAAACTCTCTGCGGAATGGCTGAGATAACTCTATAAATATTACTTCCAAACATTTTTCAGTGTCACCATTAGTTCTAGGTTACACAAAACGGTCAAATATTTGCAAATGTTTCAGTAATTGTATAGCAGTACGTTCTATTAGACATGTTTTGATTCTAGTGTGGCCATCAAGGTCCTGAATTTGTACAGAACGGCGTCTCTACCCTATAGATAAGGATACATACTACAACAAAATCCGGTACACATGCTCCACTTTTTTCTTTTGCTAGGGATACTTCCCACACAGTTAAAATAACAGCTTTTAATAACTGCAATCATTTCTGTTTTGTTTGTATTTTCCTTCAAATAGCTTACCATGCACAACATACCAGATCGCTACGACAGGGATGATGACAAAAAAAAATTAAGAAAAGTACTTCTATGTACGTGGAAGAAGTGTGGAGAATTATATCTGCAAAATAATTGGTTGTTGTTGTTGTTGTGGTCTTCAGTCCTGAGACTGGTTTGATGCAGCTCTCCATGCTACTCTATCCTGTGCAAGCTTCTTCATCTCCCAGTACCTACTGCAACCTACATCCTTCTGAATCTGCTTAGTGTATTCATCTCTTGGTGTCCCTCTACGATTTTTACCCTCCACGTTGCCCTCCAATGCTAAATTTGTGATCCCTTGATGCCTCAGAACACGTCCTACCAACCGATCCCTTCTTCTAGTCAAATTGTGCCACAAACTTCTCCCCAATCCTATTCAATACCTCATTAGTTACGTGATCTACCCACCTTATCTTCAGCATTCTTCTGTAGCACCACATTTCGAAAGCTTCTATTCTCTTCTTGTCCACACTAGTTATCGTCCATGTTTCACTTCCATACATGGCTACACTCCATACAAATACTTTCAGAAACGACTTCCTGATACTTAAATCTATACTCGATGTTAACAAATGACTCTTCTTCAGAAACGATTTCCTTGCCATTGCCAGTGTACATTTTATATCCTCTCTACTTCGACCATCATCAGTTATTTTGTTTCCCAAATAGCAAAACTCCTTTACTACTTTAAGTGTCTCATTTCCTAATCTAAATCCCTCAGCATCACCCGATTTAATTTGACTACATTCCGTTATCCTCGTTTTGCATTTGTTGATGTTCATCTTATATCCTCCTTTCAAGACACTGTCCATTCCGTTCAACTGCTCTTCCAAGTCTTTTGCTGTCTCTGACAGAATTACAATGTCATCGGCGAATCTCAAAGTTTTTACTTCTTCTCCATGAATTTTAATGCCTACTTCGAATTTTTCTTTTGTTTCCTTTACTGCTTGCTCAATATACAGATCGAATAACATCGGGGAGAGGCTACAACCCTCTCTCACTCCTTTCCCAACCACTGCTTCCATTTCATGCCCCTCGACTCTTACAACTGCCATCTGGTTTCTGTACAAATTGTAAACAGCCTTTCGCTCCCTGTATTTTACCCCTGCCACCTTTAGAATTTGAAAGAGAGTATTCCAGTTAACATTGTCAAAAGCTTTCTCTAAGTCTACAAATGCTAGAAACGTAGGTTTGCAATTTCTTAATCTTTCTTCTAAGATAAGTCGTAAGGTTAGCATTGCCTCACGTGTTCCAACATTTCTGCGGAATCCAAACTGATCTTCCCCGAGGTCCGCTTCTACCAGTTTTTCCATTCGTCTGTAAAGAATTCGCGTTAATATTTTGCAGCTGTGACTTATTAAACTGATAGTTCGGTAATTTTCACATTTGTCAACACCTGCTTCCTTTGGGATTGGAATTATTATATTCTTCTTGAAGTCTGAGGGTATTTCGCCTGTCTCATACATCTTGCTCACCAGATGGTAGAGTTTTGTCAGGACTGGCTCTCCCAAGGCCATCAGTAGTTCTAATGGAATGTTGTCTACTCCCGGGGCCTTGTTTCGACTCAGGTCTTTCAGTGCTCTGTCAAACTCTTCACGCAGTATCTTATCTCCCATTTCGTCTTCATCTACATCCTCTTCCATTTCCATAATATTGTCCTCAAGTACTTCGCCCTGGTATAAACCCTCAATATACTCCTTCCACCTTTCTGCCTTCCCTTCTTTGCTTAGAACTGGGTTGCCATCTAAGCTCTTGATATTCATACAAGTGGTTCTCTTCTCTCCAAAGGTCTCTTTAATTTTCCTGTAGGCAGTATCTATCTTACCCCTAGTGAGACAAGCCTCTACATCCTTACATTTGTCCTCTAGCCATCCCTGCTTAGCCATTTTGCACTTCCTGTCGATCTCATTTTTGAGACGTTTGTATTCCTTTTTGCCTGCTTCATTTACTGCATTTTTATATTTTCTCCTTTCATCAACTAAATTCAATATTTCTTCTGTTACCCAAGGATTTCTATTAGCCCTCGTCTTTTTACCTACTTGATCCTCTGCTGCCTTCACTACTTTATCCCTCAGAGCTACCCATTCTTCTTCTACTGTATTTCTTTCCCCCATTCCTGTCAATTGTGCCCTTATGCTCTCCCCGAAACTCTCTACAACCTCTCGTTCTTTCAGTTTATCCAGGTCCCATATCCTTAAATTCCCACCTTTTTGCAGTTTCTTCAGTTTCAATCTGTAGATCATAACCAATAGATTGTGGTCAGAATCCACATCTGCCCCTGGAAATGTCTTACAATTTAAAACCTGGTTCCTAAATCTCTGTCTTACCATTATACAATCTATCTGATACCTTTTAGTATCTCCAGGATTCTTCCAGGTATACAACATTCTTTTATGATTCTTGAACCAAGTGCTAGCTATGATTAGGTTATGCTCTGTGCAAAATTCTTTAAGGTAGCTTCCTCTTTCATTTCTTTCCCCCAATCCATATTCACCTACTATGTTTCCTTCTCTCCCTTTTCCTACTGACGAATTCCAGTCACCCATGACTATTAAACTTTCGTCTCCCTTCACTACCTGAATAATTTCTTTTATCTCGTCATACATTTCATCAATTTCTTCATCATCTGCAGAGCTAGTTGGCATATAAACTTGTACTACTGTAGTAGGCATGGGCTTTGTATCAATCTTGGCCACAATAATGCGTTCACTATGCTGTTTGTAGTAGCTAACCCACACTCCTATTTTTTTATTCATTATTAAACCTACTCCTGCATGACCCCTATTTGATTTTGTGTTTATAACCCTGTAGTCACCTGACCAGAAGTCTTGTTCCTCCTGCCACCGAACTTCACTAATTCCCACTATATCTAACTTCAACCTATCCATTTCCCTTTTTAAATTTTCTAACCTACCTGCCCGATTAAGGGATCTGACATTCCACGCTCCGATCCGTAGAACGCCAGTTTTCTTTCTCCTGATAACGACGTCCTCTTGAGCAGTCCCCATCTGGAGATCCGAATGGGGGACTATTTTACCTCCGGAATATTTTACCCAAGAGGACGCCATCATCATTTAATCGTACAGTAAAGCTGCATGTCCTCGGGAAAAATTACGGCTGTAGTTTCCCCTTGCTTTCAGCCGTTCGCAGTACCAGCACAGCAAGGCCGTTTTGGTTAATGTTACAAGGCCAGATCAGTCAATCATCCAGACTGTCACCCCTGCAACTACTGAAAAGGCTGCTGCCCCTCTTCAGGAACCACATGTTTGTCTGCCCTCTCAACAGATACCCCTCCGTTGTGGTTGCACCTACGGTACGGCCATCTGTATCGCTGAGGCACGCAAGCCTCCCCACCAACGGCAAGGTCCATGGTTCATGGGGGAAGAATAATTGGTTATGTTGCGCAAATTGTAACTTTTGATCATATGAAGATTACACAATTTTTTATTCGTTTTGTGTCGACTGTGGACGAAAAAATGGAAAGAAATCAGATTAACTAAGTTTGTAAATCTTTCTTTTGTTTTTGATTTAATATTTCACCATGTGTTATAGAGTGTATTAACTAAAGTTAAATGTGTTGTGTGTCTTAATTTTAATGTTTTCAACTATCAGCAAGTAGATTAGTTACGTAGGCTGGTAAACTACTGAGATACGTAAATGATGTATTAAAAAACTATTGTTAACACTTCATAGTTTTTCCTTTACCCCACAACACATTTATAGCCAAAAATGTGTTCATGAACGTGTATATACAGATTTTGACTTAAGAACAGCGTGGTTTTGCGGTTTTTAGCATCCAGCAATCACCCATGGAATAAGGGTAGACGCCATAGTGTAAAGATGTTTTCATGGCCAAATATGCGTAAACGTTACGTAGAAGAAATAAAAAAATATCTAAAGAGAACTGGTGTGCTTATTTTTACAAAATAAGTTTTAGTAAAAGTAGTAATCGTGACAAACTTAACTACATTTCTCTTGTGATGCATAAATATACTAGTCACGTAGATACGTCATGAACTCACAGAGCAACAATGTGAGAGTTAACTTTTGCCTTCTATTAACCAGTCTTCACGGCCCATAAATGTCTTCTCCCACTGCCATTTTTTTTTAATTTTTATCTTCACAGCAAGACAGCCAACCAAGCGTCCTGAATCGTCTTTCCAGCTCCAGGTACTGGAAACGTTTCCGACTGCTCGTACTGTGTGCCTGGACTGCATGGATACGAAGCTGATTTCGTTCTTCAGTATCTACGTACAATAAAATTTACCACGAACTTAAAAGTTTCGTAGTGTGCAATTTAATAAACAATGACTCCAAAATGTGCCACTTTCGCGAAAACTGAGCCTCTGCTCCGAGTTGTTTTCAGCCAATCACAGAAGAAGGCAACTGTTACCATGAGAAAAGTCACTGACGTCACGCCATTTGTTAATTATGGGAAAATTCTGAGTGCACTTTCGTGTGCAATATGTAGTTAAAATGAATTTCCCGCCCTGACGGCAAATTTGCTACTGTCTTCATTTTTATGCTTTCCATCTTTTTTTAGTTGCCTTAAAATTCGGGGACGTATGTTCCGTCTATGCAACTAACTGAATGCAGTTTTGTGTATTACCATACGCGTTTCGCTTCTTTTATTTGTGAAGCATCTTCAGCGGCGATTTCCAGCTGTGTTTACTCATGTTCTGGAGATGTATTCGTCAATTTCTATGCTCCAGCTGGCCGATTTCCGGTGTTCTTTCACGCACATTTGATTCAACACATTGCATATATCACTTGCACTTTCCTGCCTTCAATTGGTTGCATAGGTGGAACATATCTCCACGAATTGTTACTACCCGTTAATTTGCATACTCGTGACTGAAGGCTGTCATTTGAATTCTGGGCTCCAGACAACACTTAACAGATCTGCATAAGAAGATCATATGAGAAAGATCTGAGGAGTGTCCACTAAAGATCTTGTTTCCCGACCGAGACGCAAAGCACATATAGCCACACATGACGATTCTTGCTGTACCGATTTTGTGAATGAAAATATAAACCAGCGCTCTTCATGATGTTCCCACACTAGCAGTTCGAAAATGCGGCGCCTGTTGACACTACTACACATCTCCTTTGACCGCTGACGAAAATGCCGGATAAATCACTCATCAAAATGTAATATACGTAAAATACCTTTAGCAGTAAGAACTATTTAATTTATTCCCTTTACAATATATTCGTACGCATCGCCAAATCACAAACTACCCCTTCAATCTAAGTTAGATAAAAGTATCACAACGCTGTGCCGTCCAAGCAAACAATGTAGAAGGAAAATAAATGTCAGTGTTGTGTTCCATCCATGCACTCAGGAAGTCCCGTCAAATTACGACACAGGTGAAAGCCAATGTCTGGCATCGGGAAAACACTCGTGGGAGACTTGTTTTGTCGTACTTTTGAAGGTGTAATGCATATATACGCCAGAATGCGTTAAACACAGTGAAAATGTGGACATCAGACTATGCTACATACGAATCCGCTGCCCCACGCTTCCTTTCACATTCACGTTCATTGGCTTACCCATCTCACAACGATACCACCTTACTTCAACCTAACCTAGAACTCGTGCTGTGCTACAGATAAGTCTGTCTGCATAACCAGGATTTCAGGGAGGTGGGGAGGACGCTATCGTATCAACCCTTCTTCTAGAAAGTTCGTCTACAACCATTTGCATTCCTATTTTTTCGTTTACTTCACCAAAAACGTTGAATTTACTTTTTGCGTATTAATATCAAGAGATCCGCTTGCTGTGATATAAACTATGTATGCTTTTGCTGTATATAATAGCAACACTCTTTATGCTGTGGGAAAGTACAACTGTAAGAGTGCATTCTTGTTAAGAAAACCGCACCAGCAGTTGATTAATCCTTTCTTTATCCTGATAAAGTGTTACTAAAAATCTTATGTGGTTTTGTTTAACAAAAATATGCATGTCAATCTTCAGTTTCTGCCAACGTATCTGTTGATCGAACAGCCCAAGTGTGGAATGCCGGTTCATAGTGAACTGTTCGATCAAGAACATGCGTAATAGTTGTGATCTGCACTAAGATCTGTAATTGTCATTCGGTGTATTTTGATATCAGTCTGAGCATTGATGAAGACGTATCAGAAAATACACTGAGGACGCCTGGTTTTACTGATAAGTGCTACAGTAGTGGTCCTTTATGTGCGGTACTGTTTCCCTCATTCATACACCCTTCTTATTAGAAAAAAAAACCGAGTGTTTTTTTTTTTTTTATCAGTGTAAGCCACAGTCACTGGATATATAGAGTTCGTATTAACAGAAGTGAACAAAGAAGAAACGTATAACGGCGAACTTTTTGACATCTGCAAAAGTACGCAGTAAAATTATCAGTTTTAGGTCAAACTACCAGTTTATTAATGTCTGAATTTACAGAGGTAGAATAAAGACGAAATGCAGCACGACCTTATCTAAGTTAGTGCCTATCCAACAGATTGGTCTGTCACCACAAACGCTACTGTAGAAAAGATATACCGAAATTACATGGTAAAGCGTTCTGTACTACAACATGTTTGCGTGACGTCATGTGCCGTGGTCTGCTAATGCAGTAGTGGGGGAAACAAGCTGAAGAAATTAGTTGGAATAAATCTTTGTTTAGCCGAAGTTTCGTACTCTGCAGTTTTCGTAGAGCTCAGAGATTCCGAAACATGTGATTCAATGCTCCACTACGGAATTGCTAAAACTCGTCCCACTTGCTTTGACCTCGTGCGATAAATAACGGGAACAGACTGAGCAAGCTCTAAGCGATGTGCCAATGCAAACTTATTTCATTCCTCAGTAATTTAGTTTTTGTCTTAACATCTTGTCTCCTTAGAATGGAAGGAAAACGTTTTGTTCCAATGCAGCAGCTATTTTTCACCATTCCTCAGTAACAGTAGCTTAGTCCTTTTACAAATCAGATGTATACGAAACAACACTATAATTCCATAACAAAAAAAAGAGCGTGAACAAGAGAAGAAACTCGTTCTGAGCGGCCCGAGCCTGTGAAATGCTTTGAAATCAGGTCAAAAATCCGTAGAAGAGCAGACTTAATGGGAATTTTGGTATGACTATAATATACCAAGAGTCTCAATAAGCAATTTGCGAGTGAAATAACCGATAAAAAATAAATAAGACCACAGAATTACTATCACTACGAAAAAAAAAAAACTCAACAAAGCAGGGAAAATGAAAATGGTCATCTTTACCTTATTAACGATATCCGTGTCCTACAAGAATTTATCGGAGGGGGAGCTGCAGCACGAAATCCCGACGCAGACCCTCACACTGGAAACAGCTCACTGTAAATGCGACACACAACTGAAGTCGCAGGACGTGGCCGCGGCGCCAGTGCTGCCAACGGCTGAGAAGGCGGCAGGTACCAACTGCAGTCCGCCTCGGCAGCCGCTACAGGGGCCTCACACAGGGGGCCGTGTGTGGCCTGCTGACTCAGTACTGGCGCTGGAACTTCTGTGAGCAGGCTTTCTTGCGAACACTCCTTTGTCTGTCTGCGCTGCCCTTCTGTGTACACGTTCAATATCCCTTGTTAATCTGTTTGTAATGGGTCCCACCCAATCGAGCGATGTATGTGGATGGGTCACACGAGTGATTTGTAAACTGTCTCCCTTGTAGACCGACCGCATTGCTCCAATGTCTTGCCTGCGGCCAAAAGTCTGCCTCTTACTTTACCTACAACTGAGTCTATGTGATATTTCCATTTCATATCCCCACATATTGCCACACCCAGATCTTTATCTGAGTTCCCTGTTTCCAAAAAGTGACTCACTAATACCATAACCCTAGAACATAACGTTTATACATCTTCTTAGGTGCACAGTTTTCTATGTAAATATTGTGCAAATAAGACTCAAGTGCGTGGCAGAGGGACACTCGTCACGGCGATGGAGAGATTCGCAGTTGTGGATGGACACTGGGTCGGGCGGCTGTCGCACGTCGGGTCCCGCGCGCCTCGTATGCTGAAAGGCGAGTGTGTATATTTTCTTTGTGTGTGACTGTTGTCAGTAATAACTGCTTCTCTACATATGTTGTCATTCATTGAAATCCGAATGGATTCGAACCATTATACAGGGTGTTACAAAAAGACACGGCCAAACTTTCAGGAAACATTCCTCACACACAAATAAAGAAAAGATGTTATGTGGACATGTGACCAGAAACGGTTAATTTCTATGTTAGAGCTCATTTTAGTTTGTTCTTCCACCTACGCTCAATGGAGCACGTTATCATGATTTCATACGGGATACTCTACCTGTGCTGCTAGAACATGTGCCCTTACAAGTACGACACAACATGTGGTTCATGCACCATGGAGCTCCTGTACATTTCAGTCGAAGTGTTCGTACGCTTCTCAGCAACAGTTTCGGTGGCCGATGGATTGGTAGAGGCGGACCAATTCCGTGGCCCTCACGCTCTCCTGACCTCAACCCTCTTGACTTTCATTTATGGGGGCATTTGAAAGCTCCTCTCTACACAACCCCGGTACCAAATGCAGACGGCTGTGATACAATAGGACATTCTCCAGGGCTGTATCAGCGCATCAGGGATTCCATGCGATGGAGGGTGGATGCATGTATCCTCGCTAACAGAGGACATTTTGAACATTTCCCGTAACAAAGTGTTGGAAGTCACTCTGGTACGTTCTGTTGCTGTGTGTTTCCATTCCATGATTAATGTGATTTGAAGAGAAGTAATGAAATGAGGTCTAACATGGAAAGTAAACGTTTCCACATGTCCACATAACATATTTTCTTTCTTTGTGTGTGAGGAATGTTTCCTGAAAGTTTGGCCGTACCTTTTTGTAACACCCTGTATAGTCAGTTAAATTCCTGGTCCTCTGGTAAAATAGACGATTTGTTTTAGAAATCTGCAGATTTAAAGCAATTTGTTAAACTCTGCTTTTATTTGAAATGGTATAAAAGTCTGAGTAAATATTTGTGCAGCTTCCTTGAAAATGGTTGAAATGGCTCTGAGCACTATGGGACTTAACATCTGAGGTCATCAGTCCCCTATAGAACTACGTAAACGCAACTAACCTAAGGACACCACACACATCCATCCCCGAGGCAGGACTCGAACTTGCGACCGTAGCGCCCGCATCTCGTGGTCGTGCGGTAGCGTTCTCGCTTCCCACGCCCGGGTTCCCGGGTTCGATTCCCGGCGGGGTCAGGGATTTTCTCTGCCTCGTGATGGCTGGATGTTGTGTGTGATGTCCTTAGGTTAGTTAGGTTTAAGTAGTTCTAAGTTCTAGGGGACTTATGACCATAGATGTTAGGTCCCATAGTGCTCAGAGCCATTTGAACCATTTTGCGACTGTAGCAGCAGCGCGGCTCCGGAGTGAAGCGGCTAGAACAGCTCGGCCACAGTGGCCGGCACAGCTTCTTTCGGACAGTACCTAATTATAGGTAATGCTATCATCTCTACCAACTGTGAGCTTGCTGTTAACATTGCTTCCAAAGCCACCAGCCAACGGCATGAACATCAGTCCATCCAACACGTATCCCTGAGGCATGTCTGAAGCTACTTCGACATCTGTTGATAAGTCTCCCTCCAATAGATAGTAGAGGGAGACAGTGGGAGAAAGTGGGGGGGAGGGGAAAGCGGGGGAAAGAGGAAGACAGGGAGAGAGAGAACTACTTCATCCGCGTGTAGGGAACACCCCACGCATTTGTTCTGCTATGTCCCTCGTCATCATGAATGTTCCCACAGTGTGAAACATAGGCTCCCGACATTGCTTCTCGTTTTATATACACTCCTGACAGCAGCGCTCCAAACCGACAATAAGATATATACCTCTGAATACGGTAAACAAGCAATGCTAGTAGCATGATTTATATTGATCTGTAACACAGTTTTTACTATAGGGAACGTCTGTAATGCCATAAAAATCTGCATTACCTAAAAGATTACATCTCATTTTGCTTATTTACTCAACAACTTTAAATTTTGCTAGCTACACTTCCAGCCAGATCAGTGAATGTGTAACTTGGAAAGCGTGTATGGAATGCAACATCTAGATTGTTTAAGGTACCAAATAAGCCATCACAACTGTAGATGAGGTGAAAACCATAAAAAATGGTGAGGTGAAAACCACAAAAAATGGTAATAAGACATCAAAAGCAATAACACTTTTTGTCAACACACGAGAATCCAGTGCGACAAACGGCAAGAATCTTCCAGCAGATTCGCCGTTGAAGCAAAATTGATTATATTTACAATAGTACTCGTTTATTAGAAAATTGAGTAAAGTGTAAAAACCTGGTAATCATTAGACTCATATAAAATTGTTGATTGTCAAAGAGTATGTCTACCATAACAAGTACACACAGAAACAGACATAATTATGTGCTTCTCATGCTCGATACATGTGTTTATTACGTTCTCTTGCTTTCAGAGGAGTGAGCTGCAGTTATAGACACACTGAGAAGTACTGCTCCGTAAATGAATTGTAGCTTACGTCACAGAATCAATGAGGTTCCACTGTGTTTACATTTATTACACTATCATTCATGTTCCTGGATAATTTACTAATGCTTCGGACGCAACAATATAGTAACGATTTCGTTAATTAAGTAGAAAATTAATGAGAAACAAACGTTAATCTTGCAGCTGGCTTTCTCGCCGCTAGAGGTGCTAGTCTAGTTCAGTTGTCAGGCGCTCAACAGCACTGACTGCCCCCAGAGAGAGAGAGAGAGAGAGAGAGAGAGAGAGAGAGAGAGAGTGTCACTTATTTTTAGCGGCCATTGCTAACTATCAGCCATCTCTGTTGGTGGAAAGCAGACTGTGTCTTCATCGTTCTGATGTGAGTGTGCCATGTAGGTGTTCATAATGTAAAATGGAGGAAAATGGTATAGTGGTATTTTCGAACTGCAACTCATACTCCTACAAAAAAAAGGTCAATTTTACTACTTTTACTACAGTTGGGCCTGTGATTAATCTTAGACGTTCTGTAGGTGAGAGTGTTGTGCCCGTGCGATAGTGTACCGAGGAAGACACGATTTTTGGCCGCTACTTCAGTCTAGCGAGTGATTTTAGAATCGCACTAGCGAACAGTGGACCAGAGCCTCCGGCTATTCGTCTCGCGCGCCGTACTTCTGCTGTTATTTCCGTGCGGTGGCACCAGACAAGAGTAAGTCATTTCGGTTACAGGCATACTCGAATTCAGTGCCTGGTTAAGCAAGCGCGGAGCCTGTGGCAAATTCTGACAAGGGGCTCTTGGTTTGTTTAGGTCGTATCGTTTAGGATATCAAATAAAAGAAGATTGTTACAAATAAACTTTTCTCGATTTAATTTCGGCAAATTTAGAAATAATACAAGTTAGATCAATGTATCTGTGCAAATCGTATTCAATTTTCATTATACTGAGGCCATTTAGACGTTCCTGTCCCATCGTGTTTCTTAATTGATTTTTAATCCGTTAAAACGTTGAAAACGAACGTTCTTCACTGCAGTTGGTGATAATTAAAGATAAGTAAGTGCGTAAGTCTACTTGTACATACGGAAAACACGATCGTAACGAATTTTCCATTAAAAATTTGTAAATGTGTAGTTCCAAAGCTTCGTTCTTTTTTCTGTCAATGTCAGCAGCGATATGCGTTTTTGCAGCTAAGCGAGCTGTACCAGTTCAATGAATGGAGAACATGGAACTAAAAGGTCTGCCGTTTCCGGAATGACGGTGAAACCAGGTGGAAGAAGATTGCCTACTGGTTTAGAGTTGTCACAAGTCTGGCTTTCTCCGGATTTGTTTTGGCACTGGTCGCATCCAGAGCTGTCCGTTGCGGGGAGGGATTGTCTGAGACACGCCCGGATTTGTTTCTGCTGTCGGAGAAATTAGAATGATTGAAAACAACACATTAATAAACACTATTTGCTAAATATTTACAAAATGGCGACATTTCTGTGCGTAGCTTCTTTCAACGGCCATTAAAAGAAGCCAGTGCCACGCACACTTACCGCTCTCTTGTACACGTATTTTTTTTCGCCACTTCCCGCGGAACATAGTTTCGAGACTGTTCACGTGCTTTATTAGTCTGTACCTGGTGCCAGAGACATGTTTTCTTTGTGCATTTTTACACTGCGACCAGCTTTTATCCGCGACTTCGTCCGCGTATTGAAGACTCCGGCACGGGCGGCGGCTTACAAAGCTTTGCCGTCCTGCCGGCATATTTCATTGTTTGCAGCAAGCGACAGTCTCCTGTGTTGTGTAACAGCGCTTACTTTTATGGCACAGCTGCGATAACTTTGACTGGCGTGTCTAAATGAAATCTGTATCAAATTTTAAGTTAGACCTGCAAAAATACAGCTCAAAATCGCATCCAATTGCGGGCATCAGTTTTTGCGTGGTGCGCGTAGACATACACACAAAAATTCTAAAAATAATTTTTTTCGCTTCGATAGCTGTTATAAAAAAACACCCTCCTATTTAGTTTTCTTAAAAAGCTCCTACGTACAGATATCTTCAAGTTGATATTTTATTATATGTGTAAATTCACAATGCAGTGGAAACCACTGAGCGTATCATCAAAGAGTACCGACTTGTATGAAGTAAAGCTATGTCCAATATTGAATGATTTTCGCTGCCAACGTCGTGAGTAGCTGGGCGGACGTCATTCCAGATCACCATCCATTGAAAAATTGTTAAAAGTATCGCTAAGGGAACACTTCCTTTGAACTATAAAGCTGACAATATTAATGTGAGGTACAGATTGAAGAGCTACACCTCTCTCTTTAACGCCACGGATTTGTAAATTGAATATTATTAACCTGTTATTAAAATAATTGTCTAACGAATTATCTGTGTTCGTGCTTCACTCTTTACCATTAATAGGATACAGTGGGGTGAGGTACTGCAACGTGCTAATGCTTAAGATGTGCATCACAGATGGTCAAAGTTCCTCACTATCAAAATTATTGGTCAAATTTTGACGCAAAATCGATTGCAAGGTTGTTATTTCACCAGTGTTCTGTTTTCCTCTTTAAAATATGACTTCAGGTCAAGGACGTTCCATTGTGGTATCAAAAACCCTCAAGTGTATACCAGAACTAAGGGTGAACAAATTATGAGCACTAAATAAATGTCTGCTGTATTCGAAATCATCCAGTTGAGAACTTCAGTCTTTTATGATGCTATCAAACGCAAACAGCTGTTCTTACACAGTTACATACCGAGACACAACATACTTCTTTACTGTTTAAACTTCGGGGTATATATATATGTATCACTATATAAAATCGGTGTCACCCACTTAAACAATCTTCTACTTTGTAAAAAAAAGTTGACGATTGGCCTCCACGCACCGATTGTTAGATGTCTGTGCCTCTCGGAACTTTTGTCAACTGCCTTTTTTTTTAATCAGTGTTGCCAACGTCAACACTCCCCCGCTTTTACATTTATAACTGTTGCGCGGTGCGGCGTTGGTTGCATGCAGGGGGTTTGCTCCATGAACTAAACGTCACTAAGAAGCCACTGCTGGCCATCGAGGTTGGCTCTGACACATCTGTTACCGCCGGCCGAAGTGGCCGTGCGGTTAAAGGCGCTGCAGTCTGGAACAGCAAGACCGCTACGGTCGCAGGTTCGAATCCTGCCTCGGGCATGGATGTTTGTGCTGTCCTTAGGTTAGTTAGGTTTAACTAGTTCTAAGTTCTAGGGGACTAATGACCTCAGCAGTTGAGTCCCATAGTGCTCAGAGCCATTTGAACATCTGTTACCCGGTTCTTCCTCGTGACGCCAGAAACATTATCAATCAGTTGGCAGAATGTTGCGAACTTAACCAAATGGCGAGATAATTCACCTTTCTCAACGGATTGCTTGCAATAAATAAATGCTATACTTGACATTACTAGAAAAGACGCATACGCCCTGCACAGTGCGTGTTGCGAACTTAGAAGCAGGTAACCATAAACTGTACGCGTTCTAATGAAACATCTATTATACTACACACAGAAGGCGAATACCACTGAACGGTTCAAATGCCTCTATAATGAACTGTGTACGACGAAGTGTCGAATCTCCGCAGCTCACCTAGCACATAAAATGTTACCAACACTCTCCTGAGCTAGTGACAGTAGAGCATAATAAAGGAAGGAGCGGAGTACCTGGACACAGTCACGACACACACAGCTTCCATGCGTCTGGCTCTTTCACGTTCCATAAGTGCTGTAGTACGTTCGTGCCATGCATAGACTGGCAGTCGTCACGATCCATTTTTGACTGCTACGAACGTTCGTCTCTACTTTACATTATTTACCTCAGACTCACACAATTATTCTCTCTTTCATGTGGACGTGACTCATTCTCTTGGCTATGGGGAACTTCTAATGGAATCATTCAGCCGTTGGGCTCATTTTCATGCGAAAATATTGTAACACTGGTGCATACAGAATTACAAATACGAGACGCTGTGCAGGTTGGCCGTGTTGCGTACTGCCTGGTACGTCTCACTTTCGCTACACGTTACCGTTCTGTTGAACTGCAGCCTCTTAACCACTCTACCAGGTGCAGAAGCATGAAATCGGACTTTCCGTGTAGACTGTAGAGTGTAGACGGTGCTAGCCGTCAGTGTAGGGCCCGTGAGACCGCGTCTGCAGCGCTATGTGTTTCCTGACGAATGTCAACACACAGTAACCCAAGTCCCGTACATCAGTATCTGTTTCGAACCCGTAAACATGTCCAGTTTTGTGCCCTGCGGACTACGATTCGCGGACAGCACTGGTCTTCTGTTATCATTTAAAGAAAACCGCTGATTTCGACGAACATACTTGGTTTAAAAAATTCAAAGGTGGTGATTTTGACGTGAGAAACGACTAGCGTGGGAAACCACCGAAAAAGTTCGAAGAGAACGAATTGCATGAAGGTGATACTGAAATTCAACAGGAACTCGTGGAACAATTGAATGTGACGTAGAAAGCCGTTTCTCTTCGGTTGAAAACTGCGGGAAAGTTGTAGAAAGTGGGAAAATGGTTTCTGCATGAAATGAATGAAAGACAGCAAGCAAATCGAAAGACCACTTGTGAAATGCCAGCCAGATACAAAAGAAAGACGTTTCTCTATCGAATAGTGACAGGTGATGAAAAATGGATATATTTTGTGAATTCTAAGCGTCGTAAATAGGTGAATCGGGGAAAACCATCGACATACACTGCAAGACCAAATCGCTTTGGTAAGAAAGCAATGCTCTGTGTTTGGTAGGATCAGAAGGGTATCGTCTATTATGAGCTGCAAAAACCTGGAGAGATGTTAACACTAATCGTTAGCAACAGCAAATGAACGATTTCAATCGAGTATTACGTGAAAAACGATCGGAATTCGGAAAACGCCCCATCACACACAGCAAAACGGGTCAGAGAAACGATGGAGGCGATCAGTTGGGAAATACTAGCACATGCGGTTTATATCCAGACCTGGCTCCGTCCGATTATCATCTATTTGCATCACTGGGACACGCTCTCGCTTAACAACGCTTCAACTCTTACGAAAATGTACGACAATGGCACGATAACTGGTTCGCTTCAAAAGAAGAATTCTTTTTGGCGAAGCATTCATAGTTTGTCGGAGAGGTGGGAGAAATGTCTAAATAGCAATGGAGATTATTCTGAATAAAATATTGTTTATCAGTTTCAAACAATAGACGTGTAATTATTGCAAGCAAATTCCGGTTTCATACTTCTGCACCTGGTGTATACATAGTGTGAACGCTAACAATTCACAACGCGCCAAAGTGGTGTAGGTGAAGTTACTATCCGATACTTGTTGTCTGTGAAGCCGGGAAACAGCCTCATGATGGCTTAAAAAGGCGACTGAGTGACTGTGCATGGCTAAAATAGTCCACGAATATTAGAAGCCCCTTGTTCTTGCACTTACAAAATGTGAAACTGAGTTTGGTGTAAATTTTACCTGGAAGAAGATCGTGAATTTTAACAGCGTACAATCAACAATAGCATAGTTTTGTTTGTCTGGCCTTTTTAATACGAATCCTAGTTTGCTTGTTAAGCCTAGTTCGCACGACGACAATGGGTCGCGGCACGCGTTGTGTGAACCGAGCTGCACGCAATTAGCTTCGTATGCGTCTGCACAGGAGGGGGCGTCTGTGTACACTCCAGCTCCGCCGTTTGTGTGTGCCGTGTAAAACGTGTAGAATGAAAATTCCAGCAAGTGTACAGGTTGTGGCGGAGTTAATGTTTCTTTGCGTGAAACCTCTGCGCAAAACAAAAGATAAAAAAGTTGAGAAACGTATATGGGTTCGTACCTGGCTCAAGAAAAGACGTCAGCTCAGTTGCTCATCGACGTAAAGTTTTTTTAATCATCTTAGAATGTCACCAGACCAGTTCACTTCCTTTTCAATGCAGCTGGCCAGAGGAGAAAAGACACTGTAATGCGTGAAGAGAATGTGGATAGTGGGGTGTATCAGCCAAGGACATGTAGAAGCATAAATCCTTGGTGGGGGGGGGGGGGGGGGGGGAGAAGGCAAGCCGGCAGCAATAATTATTCGAAACGAGCCGCAACAAGATGAGAATGGTTTTTCCAACTCCTTTCCTACGGATGGAGCTGTACTTTGGCAAAATTTAAGAGTTTAAAAATACACTGGAGCCAGAGAAACTCGTACACCTGCGCAATATCGTGTAGGGCCCCGGCGAGCACGCAGAAGTGCAGCAACACTATGTGGCGTGGACTCCATTAATGTCTGAAATAACGCTGGAGGGAACTGACACCGAGAGTCCTGCAGGGATGTCCATAAATCCATAAGAATACGAGGCCGTGGACATCTCTTTTGAACAGCATGTTGCAAGGCATCCCAGATATGCTCAGTAATGTTCATGTCTGGGGGGCTTGGTGGCCAGAGGAAGAGAGTTCTTCGGGCCACTTTGTAGCAATTCTGGACCTGTGGGGTGTCGCATTGTCTTGCTAGAATTCCCCAAGTCCGTCAGAATGCACAATGAACTCATGAACGGATGCTGGTGATCAGACAGCCAGAGTCGTATCTAGATGTATCAGGGGTCCAGTATCACTCCAATAGCACACGCCCCACACCATTACAGAGCCTCCACCAGCTTGATCAGTTACCTGCTGACTTGCAGGGTCCATGGATTCATGAGGATGTCTCCATAACCGTACACGTCCGTCCACTCGATGCAATCTGAAACGAGACTCGTCCGACCGGGCAACGTCTTTCCAGTCATCAACAGTCCAATATCGGTGTTGACGGGCGCAGGAGAGGCGCAGAGCTTCGTGCCGTGCAGTCATGAAGGGTACACGACTGGGGATTCGGCACCGAAGCCCACATTGATGATGTTGCGTTGAATGGGTCGCACACTGAAATTTTTTGATCCCCAGCACTGATATCTGCAGCAATCTGCACTTCTGTCACGTGGAACGATTCTCTTCAGTCGTCGTCTTGCAGGATCTTTTTCTGGCCGCAGTGATATAGGAGATTTGATGTTTTACCGGGTTCCTGATACTCACGGTACACCCGTGTTTTGTCGTACGGGAAAATCCCCACTTCATGGCTACCTCGTAGACGCTGTGTCCCATCGCTCGTTCGCCGTCTGTGACACAACGTTCAAACACTCTTCAGTCTTGATAACCTGCCACTGTGGCAGCAGTAAACGATATAACATCTGCGCCAGACGCTTGTTATCTGATATGAGCCGTGTCGACCGCAGATCCGTATTCTCCCTGTTTACATACCTCTGTATTTGAATACGCATGCCGATACCAGTTTCTTTGGCGCTTGAATGTACCACAAATTGTGAAGGTGAAGTACTTAAACAGATGAATGCTGAGTAAAGAATTAATCTTAGCAGATGTTTATATACTTTTATGCTGTACACAATTTCCTTCTAAAAACGAACCAGCCAACTCGTAACACAGACGTCGGCTGTTCCGCAGCCAGATGTTCCACTCCCCAGCATGCTTCTTAGTTTCGTTTGTGTAACGCTCCTCACCGAATGTGTTGTGTCCTGTAGCTCAGAGTTCGACAGTCCTCCAAAGTTAAGATCGCGCAGGACAGCAATGCGTCGCGGCCTGTTTTTGTAGTCAGCGTCATAGAAATTCCCCAACACCTATGCTTAGCATAGATGTCCAGAACGCTAAGAATTTCTTCCGTTTCCCACTTCATACTTCAGTGTCTTTACACTATACTATTTTTGCCAAACGAAATTATAATAATAAAAAAAAGCACTATACTGACGCACCTAACCTCAAATCTCGTGGAAATAGCGTCGCCAAAACTGGAATGAGCCGAAACTGGTTAGTTTCACCAGCCAGTTGCGCGATAGCGCGCCATGCATGCGCAGTGATCGGGTAGGGCAGTTGCATGCAACCTACTGTCGTCGTGTAAACTAGGCTTAAGGGTTAAGTTCAGATACAATTGTAAACGTAATTAGTTCTTTCACACTGTTTGTAAAAGTTTTGTTTCTGTTATTACTCTCACGAGAAATTTTTACTTGATGATGTCAATGAAACAGCCAACTAAGCCAGTGGCGCGAGACAGTGATTGGACACTGAAACTCCTGCACAGTGCGGATGCGCTGTGGCTCAGGCGGCCTCTAGGCAGCCTTCGTCTGCTGATGTGAGGCTGGGTTATATGGACACATACAGAATATGAAACATGAATTACAAGTGTTGCCCACAAAGTAATGCGCCCAGTTTTTTTTTTTTCTCAGCCGAAAACAGTGCTACGAAAGTGAAACGTTAGGTATGTATTATTTGAAGTCTGGCCCTGGTAGCTGAGTGGCCAGCGCGACGGAATGTCATACCTGACAGCGCAGGTTCGATTCCCGGGTGGGTCGGAGATTTTCTCCGCTCAGGGACTGCGTGTTGTGTTGTCCTTGTGATCATCATTTCATCTCCATCGACACGCAAGTCGACGACGTGGCGTCAACTCGAAAGACTTGCACCAGGCGACCGGTCTACCCTTGCGAGGCCCTAGCCACAGGGCATTTACATCAGAAGGCGGTTCGGCATAGCTCCACGATTTGCAGCGGTCGGGGAGACCATCCATAGCTGACATGTTGCAGCGAGGTGATGTTGTCATTCGCCGACTTCCACTTGTTTGGCAATTAAAGGAAGCCATTTGCGGAAGATTTTGAGGACGATGAGGAGGTGATTCACACAGTGAAGCACTGGCTCCGCCACCAGGACAAGGACGGGTACCGACAGGGCATACACGCCCTTCTTTCGCTCTGGAAGGCAGGCCATAGAACGGGATGCAGGTTACGTGGAAAAATAGGGTGTGTAGATAAAACACCATTCTTTCGTCTGTGCGATTCTCATTATGTTCAATAAAGAATTGGTGAAGAAAAATAATGTGGTACATCACTTTCTGGGCAACCTTCGTATTAATTAAGAAATCACCCTCCTCTGGTTCTGAAACCCGACTGTGGCTATTAAATCACGCACTTTACCATTATTCTCTGTTTTGAAGCACAGACGCACTGAACATCAGAGATGCGAAGAGATTTTTTAAAACCGAAGTTCGCTTTGCAAATTCAATGGAACGGCCCACATGGACACGTCCCTCCCTCTCTGGATGATATCAACCCATTCTTCCCAAGTGTGCAGTCCCACAGTTATGGAGTGGTGGGCTTCCATTGCCAACCTCGGCTCCCCAATGCACTCATACCTTTATGCCGCTGGTAAAGCGGCTGAAATGAGGACTTGCGAATTTTATTATGCTGTCCTTCGTGATCTTTATGATAGTGCTCGAGCCGTCCTTTTGAGAGTTATGGAAGTTCACTGCGAAACTACACTGTCTGATCAAAGGTATCCGGACGCCTGACTTAAAATAACTTAAAAGTTCTTGGTGCCCTTCATCGGTAATGCTAGAGTTCAATATGATGTTGGCCCACTCTTAGCCTTGATGACAGCTTCCACTCTCGCAGGCATACGTTCAATCAGGTGATGGAAGGTTTCTTGAGGAATGGCAGCCCATTCTTCACGGAGTGATGCACTGAGTAGAGGTATCGATGTCGGCCGGTGAGGTCTGGCACAAAGTTGGCGTTCCAGAAAATCCCAAAGGTTTTCTATAGGATTCAGGTCATGACTCTGTGCAGGTCAGTCTATTACAGGGATGTTATTGTCGGGTAACCACTCCGCCACAGTCCGTGCTTTATGAACATGTGCACGATCGTATTGAAATACTAATCGCCATCCCCGAATTGCTCATCAACAGTGGCAAGCAAGAAGGTCTTTAGAACATCAATGTCGGCCTGTGCTGTGATAGTGCCACGCAAAACAACAAGGGGTGCAAGCCCCCTCCATGAAAAACACCACCACAGCGTAATACCAACGCTTCAGAATTTTAGTGTTGGCACTTCACACGCTGGCACATGACGTTAAAAGCGGTGGCTCGTTTTTCTTATTTTTACAGGTTACTATTCCTTGCTGTCGGGGCTGTGATTTTTGATATTTTTTGTCTAAACCAGCAAGGCAAAACAGAGGCCACTACTTGCGTCACATCAAGTGGATTTAGTGCTCACGTACTCACAGCGAGCCGTGAACACTTCCCAGTTTATCAATGTGGGAATAATTGATTACCACTGTTATCGGTGCCATGCGTGCAGTGGTCGTGGCAGGCGCGCGATATGGAATCTTTATACTATTGTTAGTGGCGCGAGACTTACACGACCTCGTAGCAACCGCTATAGTTCAGCATTATTCTGTTACACTAGGGGTGAGTTCACGTAAGGAAAGAGAGAGAATGTAAGATTAAGGGACACATTTATTAAACAGTTGAGAATCGAACGATAATACAACCAAATGGGGGTGGGGGGAAGAAAGATTCGAGTTCAGCAGCCTGCCCTAACGTTCGTTCATAAGACGCCATGATAGCAGGAGGAAAGGAATTTTAGTAACGATCGCCGTATTATCAAACAGAATCCCATTTAGTAAAGGAACGGGTTGCAGGCGTGCAACGACCGCCACCAGGAATTGGCCAAGACTAAGAAGATGCTACTGTGCGTGAATCGCTCGGTAGCCTCCCGTATTAAAGCAATAAAACACGCAAGATGCGAAACTACTCACAATGACCTGTCAGGTCCGCTCTGGGCCGCAGGGCGCGAATCTACAGTGCACGTCGCCGCTCATGCTTACCGAACTTCATCTCCTGGAAGCGGCACCCTCGGTCTCCGGCACGGCCACACTAGAGCTGCCTCTACTGCCCCTTTGTCCACCATCCATCCGCGCAGGGCGGTTGGCGCCCGCCCGCGGAAAACGGGCGCGCACCTGAACTGACCAATCTTAGGGCCGGAATTTCACAGGGAGGTGACCTCGCGACGTTAAAATTCAGAAGAAATATCAGTTACAAGGTTGGTAAGGCAGGTTGGGGAACTGAGAGTGGGAGAAACTTTGGCCACTACAGAACTTTCCAACGCCACCACGTGCTACCTTGGCGATCGGAAAAAGGATAAGAAACGGGGAGCCATCATGGCTGCTAGGAAGACTGCTGCCCTCGCCCATAAATAAAGAAAATTCCTGGCGCCAAGCTCCTCTCACAGATCAGTGTGAGACAAGCTGTAAAAATCGTCAGATAAATCAGGCAACCCATAGAAGTTATTAATATTACCTGAATTATTATTTTACCGAATAACAGGATGCGTGGATTAGAAATATGAGATGCGAGCACTGAATGGTGAATGAAGTGCACGTCTTTCAATATATATTAGGAAGTATATCGATATCTAGAGATTAATTTTCGTAGAGAAGAACAGGTAGCGGTCACATTATCCAGGTCTATCTGATTATTTGGAGAATAGCATTTTTAGTCACTGAAATTCAGAAATACTTACTTGGATTCCCAATAATTTGGGAAACTTATTCCCAAGCTAAGTCGCGCAAATTAACATCTCTGTATTCCAGCTTTGCGTAGTCGCAGAGCACTAGACACTTTCGATCTTGATCAGTTGATGCAGACATAATGCACAGTGAAGCACGCAGTATCAGAGCTGTTGAAACACGGAGCACGCGGTTTGTGGGGTGCAGTGTAGTCGCATACGTTATGAGACGTTTTTAATGCAGCAGAGGAACAAATGTGAATAGTAGAAAAAGACTTTCACCTTTATTCTTAGTAATCTCGAATATATTTTTATAAATCAACGAAACCATTGATCCTCAGACAAGTGTTGCTCCACTGCAATTTTTCTTCAGTCTCACGAAATTGCGAACACCCATTCGTTTTTTTTATCTTGTACCTAAAAATTGTTACTGATAGCTTGCACGGCATGTATACTAACTTGTATTGGCGTTTGAGACCCTTTACTAGATTTCGAAGGTGTGTTGTCAAAATGCCGTGGCTAGAATTCGTGCTTCGAAGTCCACATCCTTTTGGGCTAGTTACTTTGATAAACGTACGCCGTCCAGGAGAAATTAGTTATTGAAGCGCATCTCTGTATTTCACTGTCTACCAAAATTTTCGTTTCTTACCGCTTGCGCAGTATTCACTGAGATGTGATGGGGCTTTCTTACGGGTTCCATTTGCTAACCTGCAGTGGATTACTTCCGGAACTGGCTCCTCTCGGTCTGCTTCGTAGTCGCACAACTTCTGGTTCCTCAAACCCCAGTGTTGTTATTGATGAAACTATTGGTGCGTCCGGTACCAGTTCGTTACTCACCTTTCCTTGGACGGAATACACTTCAGCTCTGCCCGTCTTCTCTGCCGCAACTTCTCTTCTGCTAGGACAGCAAACTTTATGGAACGTAAATGCGGGACAATCGTGTGGATGTCTTTGGAGATTGAGGATAAGCAATTGAAGGTGTCGGATGCCCTGAAAGTACGCAGGGAATGTACGTTCGAAGGTAGTAATTTGTTTTAAATACACATTTCCGACATGAGTGACATTTTATTAACTCTGGGTTTTGGTTTAGAGTTTCATTGCATTTCTCACAGCTCCCCACATTCTATTTTCCATTAGGCATTGCGTTTCGGCTTCAAGTTGCTCATCCACTAATCGACGGAACCACTCGCCACGAGGCGCGTCCGTCGCTGGCAGACAGGGAGGGCGCTGGACGTGTTGTCGGGCCGGCTGCCTCTCTGTCTCCGGTGCCTGCCGCGCGTCAAGTTTTCGGAACGCCTCTGACCACTGGTGCTCTGTGGTCGTCTACGTCTCGGCCTCCCTCTCCAGAACACCGTGGTCCACGTGATTTGTGACGTAACTTACGTCGTCGAATAAGTGGCGCTCTGTGAGGGAACTACGGCGGGTACGTCTTACGTCGATATATAGCAGTTGCGGTTGTTTGCGCAACTGATTCCGGATTCCAGGAATTTCATCTCCCAACAAGACAACCGTCCCTTATGGGATCATCGATGTCTGTCGCTACCCAAATGACGAGCTTTTGCATCGCTGGATTAGCTTTAGAGGTGGAAGATGATGTCGCTCTGTTCCTTTGGACCTCCAGGTCGCCTTGTGACTTTTGTCCTTAGAGGGTTCATTAGTGGACCGTGTTAACGTGTCCCCACTGCCAAGAACACTGGAACAGCTCAGAGAACCCGTCAATGTTTCTGTGCTGACCACTGGGAGGATGTCGCTGCATCAGTTACGGAACGATCTTGACCACCGCTTGGGCGTGTTTCGTGTCACCAGAGGGGCACTCATAGAACGTTCGTGGAGTGAAAAATGCCATCTTGGTGAGTTCACCACTGTGTTCACGCATCGATCGTATTTGTACACGCGATACTTCGCAAAATGTGGCTATCTGAAAACAAATTAATATTTTACAGTATTTTCAGAAGTTATCTTACAGTGGAACATCATAATACGGCTCCTCGTTTCAGTCTTCGCACTAACGCCGAAATGACAGATGTAAAGTGGTTGCGGAATATAGGTTCATCTAAAAATCCACAACGGTTAGAAGGCGTCGGGACCGGATGATGTACCTGCAATGTTCTACAGGGATTGTCCCCAGTAGCATTTCACCGCAGGCCGCTGGAACAACGAGTGGTACCAAGCGACTGAAAAATTCTGATCACTGGCGTTTTCAAGAGAGGTCAACGGACAAATTAAAACGACAAGTCTGAGAGGAAACGCCTCCATCGACGTGACGAAATTCGACGTTCACTGGCGTTTGTCTGGAACCGCTTTATGCCCTTTATCGGCGCTCCATGTCGACATTCTGAACACTACGTGACAGCCGAAGCGGCAAACACACGGGCCGCACCCGCGTCTCGTGTCTGCCGACACACAGAGTACAGCAGGGCAGGCGTGTGTGTTCGTTGCTCTGCTGACTGAGGGAAAGAGGTCTGCGGAGCGGCTACCCTGTCACTGTTTGGTCGCCGTATGTCGTTAGTCCTCTGGAGGAAAGCTCTTTACAGTGGTACAGGAAAGCTATGAAGTTCCAGTGAAAAGTTAGTCTATGTCATACTTCGGCAGCTGTAACTATTAAATAAATTTCATCATGCAAGTAGATCGTATGACACATCGTCCACTGCGATTTAAAGAAAACCGCTGTTCGATTGTTTTTAGTCCTTGTGGACGTCTTTCTGGTGACGTTTCTGCCACGAACGAAACGTGTAGGAAATTTAAAGTGTAAGTTTATCGAGTAGTTCCAAAGACGATAAACATCAAAGGCACACCTATCATTTACATACGCTTCTCGTCTTTTGGCCATTCAGGGTGTAGTATCAAGGAAGGCACCTTGGATACCACAATATGCTGCGGCATAAATACGGGTATTTTGCACCAAAAACATTCATTTCATTGTGTAATATGCAGGTAAGTTTTTAGGTGAAAAGTTCATAAAATCTATACCACACAACAGTCAGGGAAGGAAATAGGAATAATGTGATGAATTACAGCTCCATATCACTGCAGTCTATTTGCGGTAGAATTTTGGAACATATACTCTATTCGAACGGAATGGCTGACTGAAATGACGAACCGCATTACTATCTCCAACTGCGAAATAATTTCGGAAGATGGAAGAAATTGCAGGGCTACTGTTAACAACTATTTCGTTTTCACAGACCCACGTTTTGCGAAGAATTCTGTGTACAAATTTGATCGATGCGTGAATAGAACTGTAAACTCACCTAGTTTACATTTTGCACTGCACAAATGTTTTATCAGTGTCTCTGGCGACGCGAAACACAGCCAAGCGGTAGTCAAGATCGTTTGGTATCTTATGTATCAATATCCCGTCAGTGGTCAGCACAGAGACATTGACGGGTTCTCTGAGGTGTTCCTGTGTTCTTGGCAGTGGGGACACGTGAACACGGCCCCTAATGACCCCCCTAAGGGGAAGGTCACAACGCGTTAGATCAGGAGACCTGGAGGTCCAAAGGAACAGAGCCACATTATCTTCCAGACCCATGGCAAATAAAGCGATGCGGAAGTTCGTCATTTAGGTTCAAATGCTTCAAATGGCTCTGAGCACTATGGGACTTAACTCCTGAGGTCATCAGTCCACACCGGCCGGCCGTCATTTAGGTACCGACAGACATCGATGCTCCCAGAAGAGGAGAGGAGGGGGGGGGGGGGGTGTCTTGTTGGAACATGAAATTCGGGGAATCGGGTATCAGTTGTGGAAAACAAGCACAACTGAAACACAGCGAGGTAAGAGGTACCCGCCATATTTCCTTCACAGAATAAAAACGGCCCATTCAGCTTCGTCTGTGACACTGCACAGAAAACATTAACCCTCCGCGGATGTCGTTCATGAGAGGCAATTTCATGAGGATTTTCAGTACACCACACTCACATTGGGGAGATAAACTTTTTCAGTTAAGTGTTAGCGGCTTCGTCGCTGCATATCAGCATGGAGGCGAAATGTTCGTCCTACACTGGTCCCTGCTGAGTTGTGGCGTAAAGCGGAAGGCGCCGTCACTAACTTTCCCCTTTTAATTGTTGTACGGCCCGCATACGGTGTGCTTTGAAGAGTGAATGCCCGCGCATGGTCTTCCACACACTTTGCTGCAGTGTTGACAGTTCGCAGCTTGTGCATGCTGTTGACTTTGTTGTACTCCGTACAAAAATTTCGCCCTCCCCCCTCCCCCGCCCACCACGGCTGAACTGCCACATTTGGTCAAATGTCTGGCATATTCCATCACCAAGATTCCTACTGCTCTTGCTTTGCTGGCATTTAGGTAACGAGTTCGAATTCGTAATGTGAGGTGGTTGGCACAGCCTAAACTCGCTGAGTTTGCGGTTATATTCATGTTCCTGTGATATTGTGCATGTGATATTCAGGACAATTTATAATTCAGAAAGCGAGTGAATCACTTATGGTAGCCCTGTATTTCGCCTTCTGTTTGTCGTCTTCCGTTTCTGTGGCAATGTGGTCACTCAGCGACTCAACTTGTGATCCCGATCCGCTTGCGATTTTATATAATGCCAAAAATTCTTCAAATTTTTAGTAAGATCGATTTGCAATATTGTATTTACGAATTCTTTGAATAACGCACATAATATTTTTACTCGTAATCTTCCTCCAAGAATACCCCCTGACGCTGTTTGCCATCCAGGTACTTCTGCGCCCTTACAATTAACCACTGCAGCGCCTGATATTTAATTCACAGAATGTACTAGCTCTTTGCTACTTTCTGATCACACTGTGCTTACACTTAATGTACTGACTGTAATGTCAGTACATATAATGTGTACCTTACTGTTGGGAATCTTTCCGTAGGCAATCAACAAATACGTACGTACAGAGTGAGTATATGCTTGCATTTATAGGACCCATATTACTCCTTCGTGGTACACAATTTAATTATGTACGTACATGCAACCAACGCAATTTCACGTGTGACTGACGTATACATTGACAAAGACCCAGGTAACGTTAACAGGTTGCGTGTAAGTGTTCGAACTCTAAAATTAGATCTCGAAGTACATTCTGTGCAGACTCAAGTACGAAAAACCACTGCACTAATGCTTCATTCTTCTTGCAAAATAATGCTAAGAAATTTATATATCAGTGTTCTGTAACACGTCAATACCTAGCGTATGGTGAGCAATCAGTGTTTTTATTAATTAACTTGTGATTCACGTCTAATCGACCCTTAGTCCACTTATAGCATCAATGAAGCGTGGTTCCTTTCCTTATGTAAAATTCTTATTACAACTTCGAAATGCCACAGCAAGCCATCTAATGTTCTTTAAAGCACAGTTGGCCCTCTACTTATCTCTGACTTGCACAGATAACATAATTAATTTTCGTTACCACTCACGAATGAATCCGTCTCTCGTTTATTTTCGGTTAAAATGCTGAATACTTAGGCAAATCTAGTTACAGCAAGCACTGTTCTACTTACAGTTTATCAAAATATGCCCTCGACCTTCATGCCTTCTTTCTTTTGTCGTGTAAATTTTGCTAACTCCAGGCAAACAAGTAAACTGCCAAGTCAGAGACGTAATTTTAGTCTCCTTATTTATCAGTTTCTAATGGCAGTTTTTCTTTCTCTTTTCCTATTATGAAAATTAGTACTAAATATTTTTATACATATCGCCTGCGCAAATTAATTATTTCCTCTTTTTACTTTGTTACATCATTAAAATATGCAAATGATCATTACCAACTAGATAAACGTAAAACATGCCAATTGTATCCGTGGACGGTTACTCTCTAATGCGGCTAAAAGAGAATTAGTATCACCTTTGTAATCTCTATTTTCGTAGGTGTCTTTAAAAAAAATTTAAAATTTTTTTCTATTGGACTCGAGATTAATTATGAAAAGTTGGTTTACTTGAAATGAGAATAAGAGACGTGATTTTTAATTTTTTATTGATCAAATCTTCATTTGAGGTTTATTATCTTTATAGCAGTTTATCGTCGGCTGAGTACCAACAAAGCTAAATACTCAAACCAACAACGATAGTGAATAACAATGAAAAATGCAAAGAAATATCCTAGGCGCGTCCTGTTTGGCCACGGCCTAACAGATACCGCCACATCCTCACACACCGCGGCGAGGCCCGGATTTCTGAGTGGAAGAGGACCTGCTGGGAGAGAACCCACGACCCCTTCCGTGGGTCCAGTAGTCAGGACTCGGCAGCCGACTCGTCGGTCAAACACTGCCCCAACATGTGCAGACACCGCCCAGGAGGTCTTGAAACAGGTCTGGCAGTGTCTGTTCCCACAGTACGAGATGCAACGGCCAGTCTTTACATGACGAATGGCGCAGTTTTCATAAGTTGATGCAAAACTTTATCAACAAAGTATTTCTCGAACGAAACTTTTCAGACAGGACTGAACAAAAGGATTCGACGTCAACAGTTTCGTGTGGTGATCAACAGCGTTAATCTTACTGTAGTTAGTTTGACGCGGCAGAAATTAAACTTGATTTTGAATTGGATTGTTTTGGGGGAAGAGACCAAACAGCGAGGTCATCGGTCTCATTGGACTGGGGAAGGAAGCGGGCCTTGCCCTTTCAAAGGAGCCATCCCAGCATTTGCCTGGAGCGATTTAGGGAAATTACGGAAACCTAAATCAGGATGGCCACACGCGGGATTGAACCGTCGTCCTCCCGAATGCGAGTCCAGTGTGCTAGCCACTGCACCACCTCGCTCGTTAAACTTGATATTCGACCCTAAAGTAACTGCAGCTTGCACGGATGACGTTATGGTATACCGATATTGTTGCGTTGTAAGTAATCACGCAGGTAACTTGAGTGTTTGGTGGATTTTTTTCCTTGGACGTAAGTTTCAATACAAAGTCAGCAAATGTGGCACCAAAGCGCCGGTAATGTAAAACCGAATACGGCGACTGCTCAGTGTGTTCTGCCTCAGCCAAACACAGAACAGATAACGCCCTCTTATTACAAAGTTTTATAAGTAACCAGTGTCAAAATGACGCTTACTGCAAATAATGCAGCACAAGAAAGCAGACAGAAAAATTTAACCTCTACTAGTTAATTACTTTATGTACTTGTGACCTATCAGATTCTCTGTAAGACTGAAATCAGAACAAGTATGGAAAATAGAAGCGGCGACCATTTCGAGTTAAAAGGACTTGCAATGCTGGAAGTGCAGCTAAAGTGTTTAAGGATACGTTCTGAACCTATGATTCGTTGGAGGCTTGCGATCGTATGCGGTTTACACACATGGCTCTGTGTAGATAATTTCTGTATCGACCAAAAAGAGAGGTGGACTGTGCAAAGCATCGTTTGCGTTAAAGTACAAAGCAGGGCCTCAGGTGCTTACGATCCGTCGTGTTGTTACTGAAGAATGTTGAGCGGACGTAGAGGCAAGCGGAGGACTGAAATTATGTATTCGGATTGCAGCGGTCTGTCCCAGGAAGCGTTGCGTGTGTTTGCTTCTTGGAAAAAAATAAAAAAACTACACGAAGCGAGAAGGTCAGGGCTTGCAGCGTTCGTTGCGTGCGGCTGGGGGGAGGGGAGGGGTCGCATGACGTCAGAGCCGGGGGGGGGGGGGAGGGATCACGTGATGTCAGAGCCGCTGCCCCACCACAGTGGCTGGCGAGGCGGCGCTCATTTACTTCCCCCGTAGCAGGGCACCGACGCAGTTCTGACGGAGCAGCCAGTCGGGTGACAGCGTGCGAAGCAGTCCCGCACCTCGGCGAGGATACCAGAGAGAGGTAAGGCGGGCAGCTGGCCTCTGCTGGATTACTTGTAAGCTGCGGATCCTGTTCTGTACGCTTTACTGTGGTCTGCCGCGTAACTCGCGACAGAGCAACCTCAACGAACTACTCTTGTCTAATACATTGTCTTACTTCAAAAAATTAGGATCAATACGATCAAAGGGATGGCGAATAGTGTGATAAATTAGCGTGTCGAGTTTTTAATAATTTATTATTCGTTATTTATCGCATTGTTACAGTCGTTTAACCACTGATAACTTGAGCGAGATTAACGTGGAACGAACGGAAGATAGCGCCACGTCCAGTCGGGCAGTGTTTCGATGTACCAGTATCGATTCCAACAGGATTCTCGTAGCACAGTTGCTCAAAGAGAAAGCCACGCGTTTCTGATCACGTAACTGCAACGAAATAACCAATGTTCGTATCATGTAAGTATGTGAAAACCAGAGTCAGCACTTGGGACTGAGTGAGTTTTAGTGCGACGCGGCGTCTTCCGCCACTGATTCCAGCAGCCGTGGTTGTCTGTAATGCTGCACCGCCAGCCCGCAAGCCGAGGGCGATTGCAGTTTGCCCATCTAGCTGACAGACATTTACTTTTCAATATTTCGCCTATTTTGGCCGACTTTAAACTTCTACAATGCTGTCGTAATGTACTCATTCAGGGGTGTAATCTGACTTGAAGGGCTTCACACACTAAGAAAAGTATCACAGTTGGAAACTCGGCTTGTCGCGAGGTAACGTAACGCACGGCGCTGAAATACGCTGACGTCATTCAGCCAGTATTTCAGAACAAGGGCAGTCAGCGGCTCGCAACAATCTCCAGACGACATTTCAAATACTTGAGAAAATTTTCGCTAATCTCCCCCCGTCACACACACACACACACACACACACACAAGTGAACTAGCACATTTTCATGCAGTCAGCTTAGGCATCAGACATAACGTTATAATGTATTAATACAAACTGTATTCGCAACACAGTTTGCAGACGGTATCCCCACACCCCATAGAAAGTATTTGCAAAATTGTATGATCGTACGACACTCTCAAACATTTAGCCGCGAGAAAAACTTACTTTTGTTTAAAAAGGAGGGCAAGCTAGTCAGACTATTGAAACCTGTGTTTCAGAATGAGAGCACTTGGCGACTTAGAACACACGTTAAGAATAATTCCAAGCCGTTCCTTAACTTCTCGCTTACATGCTCAACGTCGGATACTACACACGTTAACTCATCTTGTCAGTCGTCGGAAGCTGTTTTGTGCGTGGGCGTTCCGAATCCAGTAGTCCACTCGCGAATCAGAACTCGTGGCACCATGCCGACATGCTTCTGGCGATGAAACGCAGCTCTCGCGTTCATTTCAGTATTTTACAATTTTATGGAATTACCGTAGTGATGCACGATCGATCTGTTCCTTTCCCCAATATCCTGGTTAGACTGAGGCGAAGATTTGGTTAGTAGTTGGCGAATTCTTGAGAAGTTATCGTAATGATTGTCCTTCGATAGTAGAGCGAATACGAAAGGTTTTATTTCATGTTCTGTGACGTCACGTCTCGTCTTTTGAGATTTGCTGATGAAAGGGAAGCGATCACACACTACACTTTTTTTTTTTTTTTTGCGCTGTACAACACTTCATCGCTTTGTTTGGCTGGTCTCGTGTTAATATTCGTCTGATAAGAGAGCCTGGTCTGTCGACAAATATAGGCATCAGAGATCTTTGAGACGCGTCGTGTTCTGTGCGGCTTGTTGTGGAGAAAAATGGTTGGAATCGTGCTTGCGCGGTAGGCGTATCTTAGGTGGCCAAAGAATGAATGCTAGTGTTTGTTTGACACGTCATTTACTAACTTCTCTATTTCACGTTCAAATGACACAATGAAAGTGCAGTGTAAATTTTTATGTGCAGCCTATGACGACGGCAGAATTTAGATTTAATTTGTGCCATTTCCAGCGCTATAATTGGGAGAATCGAGGTAGATATGTTATTAGTTTCCGACAGAGGACTGAATAACGATAGAATTACATTTGTGGAGGCATTTGCTAATTATATTTAAATGAAACCTGTAGTAAATACTTTGTTTAGCCACGTACTGTTACGGAAGCCTTACACGTAATTGATGGTAAGTCACTGACGTCACACTGACACTTTAGCATGACAAACTACTGAAAATGTGTGTCAGTTACACTGCACATCGTCATATAACGCAAATTTGAGTTCAAAACTATAAAATTTTCAATTTCAAGTTCGCAGATGGGTAGATCAACACAGCGACTGCCCAGTTCTCTCCCCTCATCCAGTCGCAACACAGGACGCGTGACGTCACGGAAAACTGACTGTCTTCACACGAGAGGGACTGGATGATTTGATAAGTTGCACGAAATTTACCAATAATAAGTAACCAGAAATCGGAGCTCTAAATGTTTTTCACTTCTGTGACATTGAACTGTGTGCAGTGGTTGAAGTATTCATACTCGCCTATCGCGAAATATGCAAGGCAATTGATGCTCCGAATTAAAGCCCTCTCCAAAAAGGTCTCGTGTGTAGCCTGATTAGTTGTGCAGAATTGTCGGGAAATGTGACGTTGACGCATGAACAGTAACTCCAGGCAAAAGTTTCATAAAAAAGTTTAACCGCGAATGTGTGGAATCCGCGGTTTGAGACACACATCGATTGCTCATAATAAGGGAGTAAGACCACTAGTGTGGCTTAGGAATGTGTACATTGTTTTTGGGTGCTTTTAATTCTTTCGGTGTTTTGTGCATCAGCAAAATATTTGATAGTGTGGTGTCTCACATGGTACTTGGGCTGGCAGTAAACTTGACTCACGTGGAGGCGGTGGCGGGGTATCGCCATGACAGGTGGCTGACAGCACCCTGCGTGGGAAGTAACGCTACTGTACCACGGGGTGATCACAGTGTGAGGTTCAGATACTCGCAGAGGTCCAGTGTGGACTGCACCTTATGTATGGCAGCGAAACACGGTGTACTAGTGCGCCTATGCGGAACCGATTTACACTGGAAAGAAATTGTTTCCAGTGTTGCGACTAAGTAGTGCAATGGATGAAAGAAAGACGTACAGAAATTTTTCCATATGTAATGGATTGGGAACGGAACGTGGGCAGGAAGGGTCAAACAAGTGAGAAAGGCAGAATGTTGAGCTTGTTATTAACCGCCACTTGCTCAATTTGTTCAGTATGAGCACCAGAGACTTCGGCGAGATGTTGCACAACGACAGATTCGCACCTGGTACCCAAAATTGGAACTAATTTTTTTTCCGATGCGAACAGGTTTCGCATTAACGCATCAGCATATCTTCCAAGTTTCGTTGCCATGCGAAAACTACAGACCACACTGGACCTCGGTGATTGGCCGCATTTTACTTACGGCCAACCAGTACTGCCATGCGTGCGTTGAAGAAAAAAGCGATTAGTGAAAATTTCACTGTCACCTTTGTGGTCCATTTTGTCATAAACCATTTAGTAGTTAGTCGGTTACAAATCTGCAGTTGTCTCAGACTTCCGTCGTATGTTTCATTTTTCTTACAGTATCAACATTCGTTGGGTTCTGCAAATACCTGTATTTCCAGTACAGGCGTCTGTCAAAACTGGAGCAGGTTGAAGGTACCCATACCAGGCTTCGACGTTGCCCCGTGGCGTAATGATGTGCTGTGTGACGACATGTATGTGCACACGGATACAGGAGAAAACATAACTGCTACATTCATTTTTTGTTACGTAGGTTGTAATGGAAAAGTGATCTGTTGCATATTCCGAGGTCTAGGCTAGGTTGACAGGTTACAGTATTGTTGTCAGTTAGCGGAGCCAAAGAAATGGAATGTTCTAGTGACAAGAAGTCTTGCTGTGGCACGTATTTTAAGCATGTTAGATTTCGAAGAGTGTTTCATGTCCGTTTTGATGTCATGGATTGAAATATAGTAGCAATCGGCATGTTCAGTATTGGGCACCGTTCGTCCCTAGTGCAGAGGTACGTTTACACCTGCGTAACTTCCCGCGTGCACGAGACGCACGCAGCCTTTGCACGGAGAGGCATCGGTGCAGCCAGCCTCGCACGCCTCTGACACATGAGCACGGGTCACCGCGGGAGTCTCCACACGTACCAGACGGATACAGACCGGGCTGCTCCGTCCACGGTTGTGTTTCGTTTGCTGTTTTGCTGCGTCTTACTATTAAGTTCCCGTTTTTCGTGTGCTTTCATATTTTCGTAAACTCATTGACCGAGTGGCCTGAAAAGTAACAAATAGATCTGAAGAATACTGTCGTCCATACTTACGACGCTAGTAGCTATTGGTAACATCCAGTATGGCTTCTGAATATCATGAATAATCAAGTTCAACTTTTTACTGCTAATGTTACAACGAAACGTGTTTTTCAATGCAGTAGCAACACACATCGATTACTAATGGCCATTTGAATAATATTGATGTAGATTCGACGCACACTATAGTGGAAATTATAGTGCACTGAAGCCCGCTATCTCTCGCTACAGTCTAGAAAACAAACATCATGAGAAACTAGGCTGTAGTAGAATTATAAACATTATAACTTAAGTACAGCAGTCATCCACGAGAATGATATGCACAGTTTATTTACACAAAACCATTGCCGGTTTCCGATTTTCAAAAATCCGTTGTCAGATGGCTTTCAAAAGCTCATCAGTACTTGCGTTAACCGCCATTTAAAAGAATATTCCTTTCTGTACAAAATATCAAATCTTCACGATGGGTTTTTCTCTGGAGATGTGAAATTATCTAGTAAATTTTCCCATGCCCATTGCTACATCGCAGCTTTGTGTTCGGAGACCACACTACTAAATGAAAGGCAACAGTGAACTCAACTAGAGATTCAGTAAGCCTTCAATCAAAAATAAATAAACGAGAAGCAGAATCATTCGTGAGCGGTAACGAAAATTATGTACATTACGAGTACAGAAGTCCTAGTACATTATGTGAATGAAATATTAAGCTCTTCAGTGATTAATTGGAGAAGCACAGGAGTACTTTGATTGTTACCATTGTCAGGAGTATCCTTGGAGGCAGGTTGTGTGTGCAGATATTATCTATGTTATTCGAAGAATTTGTAAATACAGTATCGTCAACCTGTCTGGCTAATAATTAAAAGAACTTTTGGCCTTACATAATATCAGCAAGCTGAATCCTTAGGCAAATCTAGTGATAGCAAATACTGCACAACTTACACTTTAATCAGAATACGCCCTCGACCTTCACGCCCTCGGCCGTTGTGGCCGAGCGGTTCTAGGCGCTTCAGTCGGGAACCACGCGGCTGCCTCGGGCAAGGACGTGTGTGATGTCCCTAGGTTAGTTAGATTTAGGTAGCTCTAAAGTCTAGGGGACTCATGGCCTCAGATGTTAAGCCCCATAGTGCTTAGAGCCATTTGAACCATTTTCTTTAGTCGAGTAAATTTTTCCAACTCCAAGCATTAAAGTTAACTACCAAGTCAGAGTTATACTTTTAGTCTCCTAATTTATCAGTTTCAAACAGCTATTTCTGTATCTTTTCCTAGTATGTAAATTAGTATTGAACATTTCTTTATACCTATCGCCTGTACAAATTATTTCGTATTTTTACTTGTTCACATAAAAAAATATGCAGATGATCATTAGCACGTAGATAGACGTAAAACATGCAAATTGTACCTGTGGTCGGCTACTCTTTAATGCTGCTGCAAGAGAATTACTTTAATCTTCGTAATCTCTTTCGTGTACGGATCTTTCGAAATATTTTTCTTTGAGACCCAAAATTAATTAGGAGAAATTCTTATTTGAAACGATAATGAGGGAGCCGATTTTCATATTTTTTTTGATGAGGTCTTTGTGTTTATTATCTTTTCAGCAGTTTATCGTCTGCTGTGAACGAGTGGCGGCAAAGCTAAAACAATGATAGTGAATAATAATTAAAAACGCGAAGAGAAATCCAGGCGCGTTCTGTGTGGCCGTGGCTGTGACAGATACATCTCCACGTTCTCACACACCGCGGCGAGGCGCGGATTTCTGAACAGGAGAGGAACTGCTGGGAGAGAACCCACGACCCCTTACGTCGGTCCATTACAGTCAGGATAGAGGAGCCGACACGGCGGTCAAATACTGTCCCAACATCTGCAGGCACCACCTAGGAGATCTTGAAAAAAGTGTAATAACAGGTGTAGCAGTATCCATTCTCACAGTACGAAATGTAATAGCCAGTCTTCACATGAGGAATGGCGCAGTTTTTATAACTTCATGCAAAATTTGATTAACGTGGCTTTTCTCGAACGAAATATTTTCGACAGGACTGAAGAAAACTACTAGGGCGTCAACTCTTGACAGTTTTGTGTGGTGATCCACAGTGCTGACCTTGCTGTAGTTAGTTTCTTACTGTAGTTAGTTTCTTACTGTAGTTAGTTTCTTACTGTAGTTAGTTTCTTACTGTAGTTAGTTTTTTACTGTAGTTCGATTGGCTTCTTACTGTAGTTCGGTTTGCTTCTTACTGTAGTTCGGTTGGCTTCTTATTGTAGTTCGGTTGGCTTCTTACTGTAGCTCAGTTGGCTTCTTACTGTAGTTGATTTGAAGCAGCAGAAATTAAACTAAGTATTTGACCTTAAAGTAAGTGCAGTTTGCGGGCATGGCGTTGTCATATAGCGATATTTTGCGCTGTTATATTGTAAGATTTCGTACCTATAACTAAGAGTTTTCGAGGGATTTTTTTCCCTTGCACTTATGTTCAGTACAAAGCCACTAAATGTGGCACCAGTGCTCTGGTAGTATAAAACTGAATACGGGACTGGTCAGCTTCTTCTGCGTCAACGGATCACAGCACAGATAACAGCCGCTTACTAGGAACTGTTAAAAATGACTGGCGCAGAAACGACGTTTACTGCAGATAACTGCTGCCACAAAATAACAATTCCGGCCGTTGTACTCGGCACAACACAAGGGAATAGACGGTAAAATGTAAGTTCCTGGATGGATACAATTCAGCCAACAGAAACTGAATCGGTAAAATATTCTGAATGGCCAGCTGATACGAATTAATTATGTTGTATACTTACAACCTATCAGCTTCTCTGTGGTACTGAAATCAAAATAAAACTATGGAAACTTCAAGCGGCGACCATTTCGAGTTAAAGGTACTTGTAGTGCTCTAAGCGAAAATAGTCTTTAGGGATACGTTCTGAGCGTAAGATTTGCTTGAGACTAGGGTGACCATTTTTCTTCGGGCAACAGTGGGACTTTCATACATTTTCTTGGCCAAAAAGTGGGACAATTTTTATTTCTCGTTAAATATCACTTTTAATGCTACCATTTCTTCTTCCTCTGCAAATAGAGCCTTCACTGATATTTGTGTGTGTGTGTGTGTGTGTGTGTGTGTGTGTGTGTGTGTGTGTGTTTGTAGTTTTCAGAAATTTACTTACTAAGAAATGTAACATTTATAACACAGAGTGTAGAAAGACATACAGTAACAATCGCTACAAAAGGTTCTTAGTGAACACAAGGAATTTATGGTTTTGTGGATTCCACACTGCAATCATATTTCTTCGAAGATGAAATTTCATTCAGCAACTCAGGTTTGCCTAATAGGTATGAATAGAAGTCAGTGCAACTGTATTTACTGAAGTTTAAACAGGTCAGTAAAATACACTTAACGCTCCTCACCGTAAATCTATTCCTCCCATCTGTCCACTGTGATGCTAGTAAGCTGAAAACTCTTCCAACATTTGCATTGTGGGCAGGGAGTGAAAAGAAGTACTGCGCTATATTATGCGATTCTCTGAACTGTTCATTACACTGGCAAGATCTGAAAAACCTACACCATTTTTCATGTGCCATCAACTGATTCCATTGTTCACTGTCAGTTTCCAATTGTTGTTTTACAAATGGCCGTATATGAACTATTCCATCAAATAAGAGGCTGTCATTTACTAGAATGCCCTTTTCGTTTAGCCACATTAAAGTATTTTCAACTACTGACCATTCTGGTGGTTCTGTGAGCATCATCCATGAGAATACTATTCCCTGTAACCACGAGGATAAATAGTCTGCTGAAGCATCATAAAACGTTGATACTGCTATGTCAAATTTCTTAACAGACTGGTCATCACAATCATTCAGCTGTTTTTTTACACTTAGTGGTACAAAATGTTCATGTTTCCTTGAATTTAGACTTGTCAAAGCTTTATTTAAGACTGCTAATACGTCGCATATGGAATTATTCTGTTTCTCAATGCTCAGAATGGATTGTTGGAAAACACTCATTTGTGAATGTACAAAAAGTAAATAATTCATTTATAGGATTTATAGGGTACTTTGAGTTAGACTGTGACAAAAAGTAAGATTTCAAAGGTTCATACATTTTCAAGATCCTTTCTATGGCTGGCAACAATGAAAGCCACCTTGTTTTGGAAAAGGAAAGTAAATTTTTGCAAGTGACACCAACAAACTCACAGAATTCAGTGAGTTCTGCAACATGAATAGAAAAAATATGAAAATAATTGTACAACGTCATGACAATGCAGTCAATGTCAACAGGTAAAACATCACAAGCACTTTGAAGTGTGTTATGAACAACATGTGCTGGACAACCTATGCCAACAATGTTAGTTTTTTAATTTTTCTTTGAGATGTGTGAAAACATTATTACCCACTTTCTTCATTAACCCCCCAAAATTACAGTTAGTATTGTCTGCACCAAATGCAAACACTTTGAGACGATACTGAATGACTGTATAACATGAGAAAGATAATTGGAAATTGTTTCGGACTTTTCGTTCTGCACTTCAAGGTCAAGCAATTTCGTCTGCAGTCCACCCTCACTTACAGAAAAATACTGAATTATCACAGGGAAAATTTTCTGGTGCCCATGGTTGCTAGCATCAGTAGATATTGAAAAGTATTTTGCACTGTTTACGGCAGTTTCTGGGAATGCGGAGCTATAACATTGTTGATAATTGCCTCACACTTTGTTCTTCCACACGAAACATTTTCTGCAATCTTAGAATCAGGAAAATTTTTCTTGTTTAGTTGAACACTGCAGTCATTAGAACGATAGCTTTGGCGGTGTTTAACAACATGGAATGACAGGGTTCCCTCTGCTGCAGCTGCGTTTTTCTGTTCCTGTGTATTTTAAGTTACAAAATATCTCGTCATTTTTTGCGAGGAACCTGCCGATCGAAGATTCTTCAAAAATGGCTCAAAGGGCTCTGAGCACTGTGGGACTTAACTTCTGAGGTCATCAGTTCCCTAGAACTTAGAACTACTTAAGCCTAACTAACCTAAGGACTTCACGCACATCCATGCCCGAGGCAGGATTCGAACCTGCGACCGCAGCGGTCGCGCGGTTCCAGACTGTAGCGCCTAGAACCGCTCGGCGACTCCGGCAGGCCGAAGATTCTTCCTGTCTTTCTCTGATTCCATATGATGCTTGAGATCTGCAGCACCACCATGAGACACGGATAACAGCACAGTTACATACGTTACATTTTGCTGAACAGTCATTGTCTGTAGCAATGAAGCAAGGAAATTTCCTCTGAAGCTCTTCCGAAAACTTTGATTTTCGCTTCTGCATCGCCACGATGTGCTAGCACTTCACGAAACTGATACTGAGTGCTGACAACAATGGCAAGTAAAAGCAAAGAAAACAAGGAGTACGCAACAAGTATAGTGCTAAGCTGTACATTATCAGGGGGTACCAGCGCACGGAATGTCAGTTTCAACTGATTGTTTATAAAATCGACATTCAGAAAATATTTCAATCACTTTGCAAATGTCTGCAAATAATCCTTGAAAATCGGGACAAATTGCTTGTTTGAAAAAAAAAGTCGGGACAAATTTTTGAGCCTCTAAAAACGGGACAATACTTGAGACTGGACGATCGTATCCGATTTGCACATACGGCATAGTGTAGGTAATTTCCGTATTCGTCAAAAGTGGGTGTCTGCTGTGCCAAGCATCGTTAGCGTTGCACTGCAAAGCAGGGCTTCGTGTCAAAACGTTGCACTAGGGTCTTCCCTGTCGCTGGTGAAAGAGACTGAGCGGACTTACTAGTTAGAGGCAAGTGGAGGACGGAACGGCTTATTCGGGATGTCACAGGAGGCGTTGACTGTGCTATAGTCTGTCTGTAAACCGAACAGCGAGCAGCGCTTTTGGTGGGGGAAGTGGCCCTTCCCGGAAGAACGCTGTCACTGGCCTACAGGGGCACCCAAAATCAGTTACCCGTTACCTGTTCAGCGGTGTAGATCGACGTGCAGTGATATATGTTGTTTCTGTTCGGAGATCGTAGTTTCCAGTGTCAGTCAGTTAACTCTGTATACTCACTGATATACTTAGGTGTCCGGAAGTGATGGATAATCGCCGTGCATTGCAAGAAAATGTGCAGAAAACGAAGAGGAGGTATCTGCGGAGTAACGAGCGTTCAGTCGTCTCTAACGCTATAACAGCGTGCGTAAGGAGGCGACACAAAAAGAACTGTTTGCTAATTTTACCAGTCCCAATCAAAGGGCTGCAATTTATGGAAACGTCAGCCTTGCCATAATAGGATACATAAGGAAGGAACGCGAAGAATTGGTAAGTTTCAACGCATCCATTCTATGGAAACTTCTAACTTTTAGTAGAAACACAAAGTAGGAACAAACCTTAAATTCTACAGATTGACTGCACTATATGGGATTCGTTATACGAATAGCATTAGAGGAACATACAATGACACATTCGGTTCTATGTTTGTGGTAGAATTCTGACTTACATTATGTTAATATTATTTACACTATAATGTTGCATTTCGGAAGAAGCTATCGTCTTTTGTATTCCTTATAGTCTTAACACATTTGTCTAAAAATGAACGTAGCCGGAACGTATCTGTACACGGCGTTGCCACAGATTTAAAGTGCGCGCCGCGGCAGGACCGGCACGACGTTGTGAAACAGCCTTGTGACGTAGCTGGATAGGCAGAGTGGCGGCTGACTCGCTCGCTCTTCAGTTTACCGCGTCTTCGAAGAGAGAGGGATTGTCCGGAATATGAAGGGGGTGAAACGGGGATGACGGATTCTTTAAGAAGTCACTATTAAGGCAGTTTTGAAGCTGGAACTGCGAAAACTGTAATTTGGCTTCTGTCAGACAATAAGAAAATACATGTTTAAGTGTTTCTGGAAATTCAGTCCCTAAAGGTGTCCATTACAGGATGAAAATTATTAAGAAAATATTTTGTTGCATTAAAGTTTTAAAGCAAAATTTAACACGGCTAATGCCGTGAGAGACGAAGTCGGCCAGAAAACCAGGAGAACACTTTGTACTGAACATATGGCATGTAAAAGCCGGCAGTTTGCAAAACAGTTCGCGCAATGATCAGCTTTGCGTTACTCACTGTAATAAGTGGTACCGACTTAAGAAATGCAAATGTTCAGAAATAATAGTTCTCTATTATAGTAAGTTATTCGTGGGACCGGCCGGGGTGGTCAAGCGGTTCTAGGCGCTACAGTCTGGAGCCGCGCGACCGCTACGGTCGCAGGTTCGAATCCTGCCTCGGGCATGGATGTGTTTGATGTCCTCAGGTTAGTTAGGTTTAAGTAGTTTGTAACCTCCCAACAGAAAATTTAATAAATAGTATGAATAATATTTTCATTTAACCTCCCCACAAAATTCTTTCTGATTTAATCTAAGCTCAAAATTCATTCACATGTAGCGTAACCTCAAAACAGAAAATATTAACATAAATATTATTCACGTTTAGTGTAAGCTGAAAACAGAAAAATTCCTAAACCTCTCAACAGTAAAAATTATTATGTCGTTCACATTCAGTGTAACGTCCCAAAAAAAAAAAAAAAAATTCAGTAACCTGGTAATAAAACAATGTAACTAACCTCTCAAGTAAATTGTCGCTCACTAAAGACTGTTCAATAATTCACTGCGAATTTAACATTGTAAATTTTGGACGACAGCAGTGCTGCGTCATGGCCCTGAAAGATCATTCTGAATAAAAAAGGAAAAATTCTTACCTCAATGAAGTCGCCGGATATATCTGCTCTTACAATAAATTTTTCCGGCACAGCTCTGTGCAATGCTGGCCGACCTACCTGTCATTTATGAAAGGAAGCAACTGATTTTTATATTGCAATAATCGGGATAATCATGGATCGGAGGAATTAGTAAATTCTTTAAATTGAAATGAATGGTTGTTAAAAGTTACTTTTTCTGAGGAAGATTATTATTACGAGAGTTTTAAAAACATTTACATGCGACTTGAGATAACATTACTACATATGGGCGAGGCTGCTTTTTACCTTACACAATAATACTCAGGCTGCGAGATCGCTGCACCGCGACCAGGCCAGCCAACACGATACACCATACCAGACCAGAGCAGACTCCAGACTAGACTTGGCCACTGTTTCTATGTTTCGATACAGTGTATCGATACGTGGAACTGTTTCAGTGTTTCGGAACGGCTGTGGTTCACTGTTTCGAAACAGTGGTGTTTCATTCCGCCCCTGTCTCGGATATCCGCACCAGATTCGATCTCGAGCCAGACATAGAAACTGTATCGTTGTTTCAAAATAAGGCTGTTTCAGTCCACATGTGCTTGGAACGGACTGATTGTATCGAAACAGTGATGTTTCATTCAGCTCTGTGTCGGACGAGATTCGGGCTCGGCACAGGTACTGAAACACAACATATCACTTCGTGAAACACTTTCAAGAGTGTCGAAATCGTTTTGACAAGCAATAGCATGAAGCTTAAGACATCCGAAAATAAAGCTCCCTTTCTAGATGACAGTCCTATTCCGAAATGGTGTAACATTTGCTTTATAAACATTAACCAAACAATAAAACAACGCATACTATTCACATTCAAAATAATAAATATGTGAAAATCATTCAGTTAAATTACACTTTTTTTATAACATACGTTTCTCTGTTCAAGTACAGTAATCATGTTAAGAAACGCAAGTAAACCTGTACAGTAGACATTCAAGATGATAAAATGTCTAGGTTTATTAGATTACAAAACACAAACTGTTTCACTGTTTCGAAACAGCGTATCGAAACATGACATTGTACTGTTTCATTTGTTTCGAAACAGTTACGTGTTTCAGTTTGCCCATCTCTACTCCAGACTAGCAACAACTTACTGCTACAGCTAAACAGTTCCTACTGCAGTCAACACTGCTCTCTGGTCAGAGATTTTCTTAAACCTTGCATATCGCATGCAGCGCATGAGTAATACACCTCTTACAAGTTCTAGGGGACTGATGACCTCAGAAGTTAAGTCCTATAGTGCTCAGGGCCATTATTTTATTCGTGGGAAGCTCGTAATGTTTAATGCAGCGAAGAATCAGTAATTTTACCGGATCGGACTTCCTTCACTCTTGTGCAATAAGGTGTGCAGTATATGGTACGCCTGTTTTCAATAAGCTAGCGCAAGAATTAAAAAATCTTAGCAGTAATGCACGCGCTTTTAAATCGAAATTGATGAGATTCCTCATGGCTCAGTCTTCCGGCTCTGTCGAGGAGTTCCTTGAAATATTAAACTGGTTCCTCTGTTGTGTTATTGACTGTGTTTACATAAATTTATGGCTTGTCTTTTTTGCGTTCATAAACATTTTATTTCACTCTTATTACTTCTGTGTTGTACTTTTATGTACAGACACCTTGCATGACGTTGGAGATTAGCTTCTCAGTTTGGTCCTGCAGAACTAGACGTGTAAACACTGTTGACGTAATTTGGAAATGTGAGTAGAGTTTGCACTGCACACAAAAACATATCATTGTGTGGTAATATTTTGTGAAGAGGCATTTAATTTATACTTTTAAACTTTGTCATTACTCTTTAACTAGTTGCTTTGAAAAGCAACAAAGTTCACTGCAGTTAAATGGCGGTTTTGAATAGCAGTCTGTTTTCTAAATTGCACGTGTTTACCTTGGTTACCGAAATTAAATAAGGAATCACTTTCAATATTTTAGTATAGTTTCACTGGTGTTGTTCTCGGGGTCAGTAATGGTGAATGGATAGGACTGTTAGGTAAATGATTGAGGTAAAGTTAATTAGTCTATAACAGTTGCTGCACTGAACCTTCTTCATTCAGTTAAGAAAAACTCCTATGCTGGCCACCCTCGTACAGCCTAAAGATGAAACTGGTCGGATCTTACTTCTGTGAGTTGCTGCTGGTGGGACGTAAAGCCGACGGGACACGGACCGTGCTGTCGAACGTGAAAGTTGAGCGTGCCAAGTTCAACGTGCTGCTGAACGCTCAGGAAGGATGCGACTTGTGCACACGGTACGTGGGCCCCAACGTGGTATACGCGATAGCAACGCACTCCAGCGGCAGTTTCAGGGATGTTTCTACTTCGTAAATCACACTGTTTACTCAACGGGCGCGCGTAAAATTCGCACGATAGCTCTATTAAAACACACATTTCCTCCATCGTCCACGAAAAGGAAAGTACCATGTCCAACCAATAAGGACACAGGCTTATGAAAGTTTCATTACAAACAGTGCGGTACAAATTTGGAATACTTCTCCGCATAAGATAAACATTATTTCATCATTCCCTCATTTTAGTAAAACCCCAAGGCCAGTCTTACTTGATCACTGTTCTTACCCAGTAGCAGGATCTTTGCAACATGTGAATTACGAAGCGTAAAAGAAAAAGGAGCAAAATATCTTCTTACAAGTAGCGCAAGCTGTCCTGTAATTAAGCCAATCGAACAAAGTTGCCCCTCAAAAAAAGGTGAACTTATATTTACCTAACATCAAATATTATAGCATATACTTATATTACACTAATAATAAAGTATCAGAACTAAATAAAAACGCGAATGTTAGGAAAAAATTTTTTTGGGAGTGTTATAGTCTGTCTGTAAACTGAAGAGCGAGCAGCGCCTTTGGTGGGGGAAGTGGCCTTTCCCGGAAGAACGCTGCCACTGGCCTACAGGGCCACCCAAAATCAGTTGCCCTGTTACCCGTCTAGCGGTGTAGTTCAGCGTGCAGTGATATACTGATAAACGTCGTTTCTGTTTGTGGAATCTTTGTTGCCAGCGTCAGTCAGTTGACTTTGTGTACTCACTGATATACTTCAGTATCCCGAAGTGATGGATAATCGCCCTGCATTGCAAGAAAATGTGCGGAATACGAAGAAGAGGAGGTATTTGCGGAGTAACGAGCGTTCGATCGTCTCTAACGTTATTACAGCGTGTGTTAAGGAGGCAACACAAAAAGAACTGTTGGTTAACATTAACAGCCCCAATCAAAGGGCTGCAGTTTATGCAAACGTCAGCCTCGCCACTATAGGACGCATAAGGAAGGAACGTGAAAACAAGCCGCATGGTTTACTGGAATCGCCGCGAAGGAAAACTGATAATTTAGGGAGGAAACCCATCGTCATAGACAGTTTCACAAAATCAGTCATTCGACAAACGATGGAGGACTTTTACATAAACCAAAAAATAGTGCCGACATTACGGAAATTGCTTAATGCCGTGAAACAAAAAATACATTTTCCTTGGCAGAAAGATGTTTTACACAAGACATTGCGTGAAATGGGATTTACCTGGAAAAGATCTGTAAGTAAACGAAAGATTCTCGTAGAAAGAACGGATATAATTGACTGGCGATGTAAGTATCTGATCCAAGTGAGGAAATTAAGGGAGCTAGGCAGAAAATTCGTTTATATTGATGAAACTTGGGTGGACAATAACATTACTTACAGAAAATGTTGGCAGGGCCCTGGCGTTGAGGGCATTATGGACAATGTTAGCGGAAGCAATAGGATTATAGTGGTGAATATTGGATCAAAAGATGGGTTCTTACCCAACGCACAGTTGGTTTATAAAGCGGGTTGTGCAACAGGAGACTACCATGGGCAAATGAACTACGAAAATTTTTCTAATTGGATATCGAATAAAGTGATTCCGAATCTGCCACCGAACTGTGTTATTGTTATGGACAACGCTTCATATCACAACAAGGAACACAACAAAGCTCCAACTAGGTCCTCGAATAAAAGCGAAATGATTGAATGGTTATTAAAAAATAAGGTGGAAGCTGAGTTGACAATGAGAAAAACAAAATTATTTGATTTAATTAAACAACATAAGCCGGAAGACAAAGTATTTGAAATTAATAAAATACTTGAAGCCCATGGACACACTGTGCTGCGACTTCCACCATACAACTGTGACTTAAATCCAATTGAAATGGCGTGGGCAAAGCTCAAGAATTTCGTCAGAGGAAGAAATATTCTTGGAGATATTTGCATGACGAAGTTGCTGCAGTTGGTGAAAGAAGGTATGTAGACATTTTCTGAGCTTCCATGTTTTATTCCGAACTAAATTTTGCCGTAACCGAAAGAGAGCGTATACAAAAACTTGTCCCAATTGTTACAGGTTTTGAAACGATAAGTCAAGATGACTGGAGTGCATACTGCCTCCATGTGGAGAAACTTGAAAGAGAATATTGGGTTAAGGATGGGGTTATGGAAGACATAATAGACGCTATAGTTATTAATTTAGAAAGTGATGACGACGAGGACGACGACGACGACGACAGTAATGATAGTGACAATGTTGATGATGACCTCTAAAATACGATGTATGTAAACAGGCAATGAATATTTTTTTGAAAAATATGTTGTGTGTTCTTTCAAGCCTGACTCTGCTCATACACTATGAAATTTCTTTTGGTAGAAATGTAGTACATGGTAGTAAAAGATTTTCCAAGATAAATACAGTCAAATGTTGTCCAAAGCAATAAATACCATTATCACTTGTTGTACAAAACCAGGAATAACTTGAGAGCTTCATGGTAAAATCAATTAACGTTTCGCTAGCAGAACGTGATTCAATCACGTAATACATTTAATGCCTAGAGAACAGCAGCATTTGAATATACTCTGTCACTAAAACTCTATCTCGGTTACTATTCACATGATTCTAAGGAATATTGCTTAAAACATGTGTGCAATAGCTAATCTAAACACTACTGAAATTTCTTTCGAGACACGTATACCGATTCTGGACTTCTATGTAAAAAGCTTGACATACAAGGTGCGTTCACATATTAATTTTTATTTTTTGGTAAGAACTTTACTTGTTAATCTACAACAATGTTATCCTATTCAAAATATTCCCCAGTACATGCTATACACTTATGCCAGTGCTTTTTCCAATTCCCAAAACACTTTAGGAATTATTTCCTCGGGATAGTTCATAGGCCTTTTGACTGCATTTTTAATCTCACCCATTCTTGTAAAACTGCTGTCCTTTAAGGCCTGCTTTGAAATGTTTATACCACTTGTGTGTTCTGGGTTTACTCATAAGAGACTCACCAAAAGCAATATTTAACATTCCTAAAAATTTGATACACTTTATTCCATTCTTATAACCAAATTTAGTACAGATTCTCTAATCTATTTTTATACAAAACAAATAATAGTTGATGCTACCAAAACACATATAACTTTTTTGACAACTGAGAGCCGGCCGCGGTGGTCTAGCGGTTCTGGCGCTGCAGTTCGGAACCGCGGGACTGCTACGGTCGCAGGTTCGAATCCTGCCTCGGGCATGGGTGTGTGTGATGTCCTTAGGTTAGTTAGGTTTAAGTGGTTCTAAGTTCTAGGGGACTTATGACCTAAGATGTTGAGTCCCATAGTGCTCAGAGCCATTTGAACCATTTGACAACTGAGAACTGGGTAAATACCCAATATGCAAAACATTGCACAGATACTTTTCAGACATGTTTACGAAGAGAGTGGCAAAAAAAGCAGTGCAAACCGAACTAATACAAAACACGGAATTATAAATTTCTGCTTACTTTTTAAACACTCTTCGTGTTGCAAGAATTGTTAAGTTCCAATGCAGACCCTTTAAAGAAAACTTCTACATTTTAGTAAGAACAAGCCTTAAATTCTACAGGTTGATTGCACTATATCTGGTTCGTCTTACGAATAGAGGAACATACATTCACATGAAGAGGCATTCGGTTCTATGTTTGTAGTAGAATACTGACTTCCGTTCTTATGTTAATATTATTTACTCTATAATGTTTTGTTTCGAAGAAGCTATCGTCTTTTGTTTTCCTTATACTCTTAATGCATTTGTCTAAAAATAAACACAGCCGGGACGTATCTGTACGCGGCGTCGCCACAGATATGAAGCGCGCACCGCCGCAGGGCCGGTACTACGTTGTGAAACAGCCTGTAGAAGCGCCCTGTGACGTAGCAGGGTAGGCAGAGTGGGGACTCGCTTGCTCGCTCTTCAGTTTACAGACAGACTTTTATAAGACGCGAACCATCGCCCCAAACAAAGCCTCATTACTGGACAGTGACGCTACTCATTACGCAAAACCAAAAACCGCTTCCTCTTCTTAAAAAATATTGTGTTACGCCTTGCTAAAAACGTTAATCGTATATAATTGTTATTAATTGAAATTTAATTATAACAAATTGTACAAAGAACAATGCGTTTTGGGTGGATCTTCAGTGTGTCGCTGCCTTCAAATAGCCTACTCTCATAAGACGCTCGTTACAATAATTCTGTTGCCATGAATACGATGTTTGTCATTATTTTATTGGAACGAATCACACAACTAATAGCGGGTTTTCCAGTGATTCTCAATTTGATGGTGCTCAGAAACCGCATTTATACATATAGGCTTGAAATGAATGCCAATATGGCGCCTCACATCTCTGTACTGAAGGGAGACGACGTGCGTGTGACGTAAGTGGCGTTGTGCCATCTCATTGGTCAACGCTCAGACGCACGCTCAGAATATCTGACGTGCCAGATATTGGTCTGCACGTTCGGAAAGACTCCCGAACGTGCTATTCCACGCTATGACGTCAGAAACTGGGTACGCTCAACGTTCCGATGCACGGTCCCAGTGCCGACGGCTTAAAGGCATTGCTCGTAGGCAGCCTGTGGCAGCTGGCTGTTCCTAAAGTCGCTCCACATAACAAGTTTGGGCCCACAGGACTGTCGTGGGATATCCGTATTCGCCAGACGTCAGCGCACTGTCGCCACTCACGACCACACAGTACTGCCCTGGCCGTGTTCCGCAGACCTCGCCGCGCACCGCGCCTTCCCCCCACCACCTGTCAGCCGCCGGCAGCTCTCCCCTCCCCTCCCCTCCCCCTACTTCTGCCCCCTCCTACGCGCCCACCGACAACACTTCTTACTAGTGGTGGGCCAAACGGTTATTCTGGAGTAACCGTTATCACGGTTCCAGTTATTCTTTGATAACCATTATTTTTAGCGGTTATCAATAACTGTCAAGTTATTTTTCACTACCAAATACTGCGACGGGGTTAAGTTAAATAACGACATGGTTGGAATCCATCATTTTAGTTATCACTATAACTGCTAGTAGTGCGAAATGGCAGCAATGTCGTATGAATCGTGTCATAACCTTAGCAAATGAACTCTGGGTAGATTTCAGTTGATTTTAGAAGGATTATTAGTGTTTCATATAATATGTGTGTAGCTTATCTGTCGCTATTGGAAATATTATCCTCGCAGCTGCAACAGAAAGTAGGCGGAACTTCGCCACAGCACTGTTTAAAAATGGTTCAAATGGCTCTGACCACTATGGGACTTAACATCTGAGGTCATCAGTCCCCTAGAACTTAGAAATACTTAGACATAACCAACCTAAGGACATCACACACATCTGCGCCGAGGCAGGATTCGAACCCGCGACCGTAGCGGGCGTGCGGTTCCAGACTGAAGAGCCTAGAACCGCTCGGCCACAACGGCCGGCCTGCACTGTTGAAGTAAAATGTTAACAACGTGCGTTTTTAAGTACGAAGTAACATGTAAACTGAATTCTGTAGGTTAAATTCGAAGCTTAAGTTCTTGTGCTGCTCACTTAATAGAATAAGTGTAAAGCCTTGTAATAGAACAAAAAACATATACGTAATGTGACAGATTCGTTTACTCCTGTCTTGTACAAGATAGGTGTATTGGGGAAAGTGTGAGTACGCTAATCCAAGGTTAATGTGAGATTTGGAAAACTGCTCGATTTCGATTAGGAAGGGCATACCACAGAATTGATGAAGCGCCCAAAGAAGTCGGTCTTTGCAGTGAGAATGATGTCGGATGTAGGAGACATTACCGAATTCATACTTAATGTCACTTTCAGGATCTACATTACCTCCACTAGTTACATTGGCATACCACAGAATTGATGAAGCGTCCAAAGATGTCGGTCTTTGCAGTGAGAATGATGTCAGATGTAGGAGACATTACCGAATTCATACTTAATGTCAGTTTCAGGATCTACATTACCTCCACTAGTTACATTAACTGATATAGTTAAAGTAGATTCTACTCCACTGTCCGTAAATAACAAACATCGTCAAAAACCTTCTCTTGTACTTTAGTTATCATTATAACTGCTAGTAGGGCGAAATGGCAGCAATGTCGTATGAATCGTGTCATAACCTTAGATTTCAGTTGATTTTAGAAGGATTATTAGTGTTTCATATAATATGTGTGTAGCTTATCGGTCGCTATTGTCTGTTGAAGCTTGCTAGTCTGCGAAGCACTTACACTGAATGAAAGTCCTTCCTCTTTTTTCGTATTTACAAAACCTTTCACTTTCCATGTTATTCAGTCTCCCAATACGCGCGCGCGCGCACACACACACACACACACACACACACACACACACACACACAACAAATGTAACAAACTTACCTTTCGTTGAATGATGCAGCCTCGGCGTGCTAAAAGTGAGAGTCCGACCTCCTCCGTCTGCCGTACCAGTTTCAGGGTCCCCGCTCGTCGTGTAAGTTGGCATCGCGGCCCTGCCGTACCGCTGGTCGTTGATACCGCTGTGACGCCGTCTGCTGCTTCGATGTGCCCTCGTTGTTATTGTGACTGTTCAACATCTTTCTTCTAAGTATGTCTGGCAACTTGAAACGGTTTCCATTCAAACATCTGCATGTAACAATTTACTAAATTTTTCATTATCATTCACTATCAGGTCTCTCACAAAGTTTCTCTCAACCACGGGTTCAATGTACTACGGCTTTTTAACTGTTTTCCCGGCCTATGCACCAGGTGCGGCAGCACTGTTCCTTCTGCCCTGCACCTGCCTGTGAACTCGTTGCAGCAGATCGCCGGTAGGAAAGCCGAGCAGAAACCTACCGTACTGCGACCCGCCCTAGGCTGCTGCACACAACGTAGCTATTCTAAGAATTCGGAAAAGGTCAAAATTTTGAGTGAAAGGTAGAAGTACTCAAAAAACTTCGGTATAATCTGAAGTTAGAATTACAAGTTCGCTGCGAAGCCCGTGCTAATCCTAACACAGCCATGCACTAACCCTTTCATTCACGTTAGCAAGTCTATGGCAACGTATGTCCCGAAATCTGAACAGCTATTAAGTAAGAATTGCTCTTATACGATATTGCTCGCCACACTATTAAGTTCATCGGTATCTAATACAATCAAGGTTTCGGTCACCGATCTGCTCAATATGCCAAGCGGAATTTGTCTTTTCTCATGCACAAAATTACTTACAACATCCGTACTTTCTAAAAAAAAAAAAGAACAGAATAAATTTGCCATCACTTTAAAGCACTTTTGAGTCGTGTACCACAGCTAAAACTGGCAAATTATAACTTCCTTTGGAGCTCATACTACACACAACCGTACCATTGAAAGGCTGGACTCCGACTCCACTAGACTGGCGTAAGCATTCTGTACCCAAGACAAAAGACGCACGAAGAATACTCCTTTCTGATTGATTAGTTTTCTTTAAGGCCAATAGAAATACATTATCCTCCCTCGTTAGCCCGGGCTTTTCATGACTGACCAATCGCCAAATTACACACTTTCGAATTGTAGTTTCTTCGGAAATAAATATTTAACTTTATGATGTTTTATTTATACTTTACGTGATTAACTGTTTTGATTTGCACTCAAATTAACTTCCCTTTTAGCATAAACTTACTTAACATTATTTGATACTGTAAGGTGGCATCGGTCCTGGACCTTACAGGAGTCCATTTAACGTGACTATAATCACTTTGCGAGCACTTGACGTCAATAAAAACGACTGAGAGCGGCGGCGCTGTCGCTTTGGAGATGAGTAGTTGGTAAATAATCTGAAATACGGCGTAGGAAATGTATGTGGAAACACATCGGCACGCAGGCTAGGTAATACAGTGAGAATTACGCGTTTTTCTAATCGTAAAACTTTGCAGAAATGCAGTATGCGAGACAGAGCTCGGCTACCTCCCCGCCTAGCCGCAGAAGGCCGCAGCCTGACGGCAGAAATGGTCAACTGGGGAAGTTCTGTAATCAGTTTAGAGAGGCCACAGCTGCCGCCAGCCTCTGAGGCTGCAGATGCTCAGGTGTTCACCAAAACAGAGCAGCGGGTAGCTGGACAGGCTTTCCTGCGCGTGCCCTCGCCTATGTCCCACTAATTTTACGCCTCCGAGTAACTCAAATGGTGCAGGCCAGGAGTTCCGAATAACAACTTTCAATACAGGAGTCTGCGTTCGCAACGACGGGGAATTTTGCCGGGAAAATCTCGAGTGGTTTCTTAGGAGAAAAATTCCAGTAAAACTATTCTTGCCTGCACGTGTGGCTCTAGCTTTGGAAAAAACTTTAGATTCCCAGGCCATAAATTGGGTGGCACATGCAAAATGGGTATTTTGAGCCTGTCTCGCGGTGTGTTTGGCTCGGTAAAAGTTGAGGTGGGACAACAGAGGTGAAGAGCGATATTGCTCGACTCTCTGTCGAGGTCTTCCGTTCCGGGCTTTCGTACTGAGAGGACGTCAGCCAAGTCGTCTCCCGTCTTGGTCTCTCGTTCTGAGACGACGTTAGCCGCGCCAGCTCTTTGGTACGGGGAAGACTGTCGTAATTAGAGAAGTTTACGGACAGCGGTCTGTTGTCCGAGTATTGTAGGAGTGTACTTTCCGAGACGCCACACGCCGATCGGACGGCCGCGCCGTCGGCGTCGGAGACCGCCGCTGCAACAGGAATATTACGGTGAGATCGCTCCCGCTTCGGCCTGTGTTAGGAGTAACGTTAAATAGTTGGATCACGTGCAATTGCTGTTCCCACAGAGGCTTCACGATACTTTGGGGTGTAGAGGTTCTTCGTATTTTGCGTTTTGTGTCGATGTCAGTCGGTGAGCCAAGTTATGAGAGATCGCATTTGGACCGATTAACACAGTTCACTGCCAATGCTAGTGAGGAGGGTAATTTGTAAATTGTTCTTTGTGTTTTATTCAGCATTGATCTGAAGGTTAGAATAAAATTATTGTGATTCAGTAGAGCCTTTACTTTCAGTAGTTGATCCTGAATTCACTCTTTCGCTTTATTTTCTTTTTGTGTATGTGTCTGGTGTCATTGAACACCCTAAGTGTCCGTGATCATTCATATTTGGAAGTAAAAATGAGTGTGATTTGTCGCCAATACTACCACCGCAGATTAATTAGGGGTGACAGGGCCACATTTCAATCTAGCTTTATCCATTTTTGCGTACAGTTCCACGCCCAATTTCTCTGTAAGTTGTTTGTCAGGGTCGAACACACATGCAAAATCCTGCCAGCAACGAGTGGGGTGTTACAATAGAAAATTTTCCGTCGTCTCCATTCACAGTGTCTTAAAAATTTGTCACGTTAGTTCGTATGGCGTTTATCAGTATAACAGTGATCTATATGAGATCTCGTGGAAATCGGGTTTTCTGCCGGATATCAGCGTCTTGCAAACGCGATATTTCGACGTCATCACTTGACGTCTTCATCAGGTGTTCCCTGAGACTGGCTGCTTGCTGGACCGGGTCGCACATTTGTCTGAACGGTGCCTGGTGTTCTGTTTGCCGTTCCCTAGTCGGTCCGCGCCCGCGAGTCGCGCTATCCTGCCGCTCTAGGTGTTCCCTATTCCGTCCGCGCCCGCTCTGGCCGCCTCGAACTGCGGTGGTGGCCTCGTGGTGTTCCCTTCTCGGTCCGCGCCCGCGAGTGGCGCTCCCCTGCCGCTTACGGAGCTTGTTCTCCTAATAAAATTAGCTGAAAAAAACTCTAGAAAACGGTATTATTAAAGAATTGCAGTTATTCACCAATGGCATCAGTATGACAGGAAGTGTCGCTGGAGACAGGTGTGTCTGTTTCCGGTAGAAGTATCGACAGTCACCTGTAAGCTGAAAGGGCTGCTTGATGATGTCATGTTTCAGAATCGTCAGCAATGGAAGCAGATAAGGACGTCACGGAGACGGTGGCCGTGGACCTGGGTGCCCTCCTAGACGCCGGGACGACGCCATGGTGACGCTCGTGGCAGGCGAGACGCGGCTGGTGGCGCACAGGGCCGTCCTGGTGGACAGGAGCCCCGTGTTCGCCGCCATGTTCGCCCACGACACCCTCGAGGCGAGCACTGGCGTGGTGAGCATCGCCGACGTGGGGGGCCCCGTGCTGAGGCAGCTGGTCTCTTACCTGTACACCCTGTTAGCCCCCCAGCTGCCCGCGATGGCCGCCCAGCTGCTGGCTGCAGCGGACAAGTACGGCGTGTCGGGGCTGAAGGCGGAGTGTGAGCGGCAGGTGGCCGCTCAATTGACTGTGGAGACCGCGGCGGCTGCAGCCGCCCTCGCAGTCCGCCACTCCTGCAGCGACCTCAGGCGGGCCGCCGTCGAATTTATGAAGACACGAACCCGTGAGGTGATGGCCACTCAGGGGTGGGCGGATGCCATGTGGAAGCAGCCACAAGACTTGATCGAAGTTAGCCCGCTGCTGTACGATCCACCACCAAAAATCAGGTTAGTGTGAGACAGCCCACTCACTTGTGTCTCTCAGTTCTGGATGTGTGTGTGCGTATTTCCAACTTTATAATTTTTGCCACTGAGTTTCTTTAGATGTGTCTATGCCATAAAATACGTCATCGTAGACAGTCGTTTCATGATAGCTTACAAAAAGGGCTTGTTCAGGTTTTGGCATCAACTGCCAGTAGAAATGGTACACTCACTGTGCGAATAGAGCATGGCCCATTCTGCTGTGGGCACAAAGCTGTATTGCCCAGCAAGGGCTCAGACACTGTGATGTGTGTAGTTTGCAGCCGGCAGCCTGTACAGGTTGCTGTAAGCCTGTTCACATAAAGTAGCGTTTAAACATCTTCAGTGCCTCTGTGGCAGATGACAATGAGACACATTTGAATAGTGCCACACTGCATAAAGATGAGACCGAGTAAGTCACTTACAACCAACACCTAGAGCAAGGTAGTGTACTGCAGAATGATTACAGAAAGGCGGCAACATATTTATAATTTTAGATTGCTGGTGTTGACCTGTGGAATTTTCTTCATGTAGTAGAGCAGACTATCAGAGTAATCACTATTCACACCTCAGTACTACAGCTTTGTCTGTTGCATAGTTGTCTGTCACTTTTTTCTATGTTCAAGCCATATATCAGTAACCAACCCAACATAATTCTTCGTTCTCTCCTAATCCAAACTCTGCATGGAAGATTCTAATTGATCTAAAGGCACGTTACATAAAAATAATAATGGTCTGCTGTCAGGGCTTGTATGGAAGATGTTCAGAAGACCAGGTGAAGTAAGCATCGGTGCTCCAGTGTATGGCTGCTCACACCTCTTGTAGCGTGAGGCCACCTCATGAGACTAGAGCCAATCCTCATGGCGGTTCTGGCTGGTCTCATAGAATTGAGTCTTCCCATCTCATTTTGTTCTCCTCTCTATTCAGCCCTTACATAAAGTTCACGTGGTACTAGGATACATTCCCTTCTGTGACACACAGAATACCATGTTTTACTGTGTCTTCCATGAACAAGTATCCCTCCCCTGTCTGCCTGTCGATTGCTCTATGGCTTTACTATAGCCACCCAGTGAACACTACAGACTTTCATTCTACTGTGACACTCACTATGACATTATATAAATATATCCCATCTATTGTTGTTGCTTTCCACCTCTGATAGTTGGTGAGCATTAATGAGGCTCTGCAACCAGAGTTTCCTTTCTTTTTGCACTATCTTACAATAACATATTTCCATACAAGTCTAATAGCTATTAACACTGATAAATTATCATTTATTTTTCAGCTAGATTTTAATACTTATGTAGTATTTTATGTGCAATTTGCATATTGGAAATCTTGTGTTTGACATGACACTACGTGCATTCCGTGAACCAGTTTTAATGAACTTGTAGCCAGTATTGTAAATAATTCAGTGTGTTTCTTTTATTCAATAAAGACTAACATGAAAATTCATGTTTGAAATAATGAACATATTAGAATTGTTATTTATGTTCTTGAAAAAACTTAAAACATCACTCCAAACTCGTTCTGCACCCTGTGGGAAATGACACAGGCTCTTAAGTTTGAGAAAGTTTTTATAAACGGTAATATTTTTACTAACAGTAATTTTTATTTATTTATTTATTTACATGTCAAGTTCCGTAGGACCAAATTGAGGAGCAAATCTCCAAGGTCATGGAACGTGTCAGTACATGAACATACAACATAAGAGTAATAATGGATAAAAATAAATGTTCATGAACCTGAAAGAAAATCAGTCCATAAGTTTAAGCAAACGCTATCAGCAATACAATGAGAATCATAATTTTTCAAGGAACTCCGTGACAGAATAGGAGTGACCCATGAGGAAACTCTTCAGTTTATATTTGAAAGCGCGTGGATTACTGCTAAGATTTTTGAATTCGAGTGGCAGCTTATTGAAAATGGATGCAGCAGTATACTGCACACCTTTTTGCACAAGAGTTAAGGAAGTCCGATCCAAATGGAGGTTTGATTTCTGCCGAGTATCAACTGAGGGAAAGCTGCTTATTGTTGGAAATAAACTAATATTGCTAACAAGACACGACAATAAGATTTATACATATTGAGCGGCCAGTGTCAAAATACCCAGACTCGTGAACAGAGGTCGACAACAGGTTCGTGAAATCACACCACATATTGCCCGAACCGCCCGTTTCTGAGCCAAAAATATCCATCTAGAATGGGAAGAGTTACCCCAAAACATGATACCACACAACATAAGTGAATGAAAATAAGCAAAGTAGACTAATTTACGTGTCGAAGTATCACTCACTTTCGATACCGCTCGAATAGTGAAAATAGCAGTATTAAGTCTTTGAACGAGAACCTGAACGTGGGCTTTCCACGACAGCTTACTATCTATCTGAACACCTAGGAATTTGAGCTGTTCAGTTTCACCAATCATATGCCCGTTCTGTGAGATTAAAACGTCAGGTTTTGTTGAATTGTGTGTTAGAAACTGTAAAAACTGAGTCTTACTGTGATTCAACGTTAGTTTATTTTCTACGAGCCATGAACTGAGGTCATGTACTGCACTACTTAAATCTTAGTCAATGTTGCACACAACATCCTTTACTACCAAGCTAGTGTCATCAGCAAACAGAAATATTTTAGAGTTACCCATAATGGTAGAGGGCATATCACTTATATAAATAAGGAACAGGAGCGGCCCCAACACTGATCCCTGTGGCACCCCCCACTTGACAGTACCCCACTCAGATCCCACATCATGGCCATTATAAACATCGTGAGAAATGACCTTTTGCTGCCTGTTGCTAGAGTAAGAGGTGAACCAATTGTGAGCTACTCCCATTATTCCGTAATGGTCCAACTTCTGGAGCAATATTGTGTGGTCAACGCAGTCAAATGCCTCTGTTAAATCAAAAAATACGCCAAGTGTTCGAAACTTTTTGTTTAGCCCATCCAGCACCCCACGGAGAAAAGAGAATATAGCATTTTCAGTTGTCAAACGACTTCTAAAGCCGAACTGTACATTTAATAGCAAATCGTGTGATATAAAATGATCAATTAACCTTACATACACAGCCTTTTCAATAACTTTTGCAAACACTGATGGCATAGAAATAGGTCTAAAATTATCTACATTATCCCTTTCTCCCATTTTATAAAGCGGCTTTATTACTGAGTACTTTAATCACTCAGGAAACTAACCATTCCTAATGGAAAACTTACAAATATGGCTAAATGCAGGGCTAACATGTGCAGCACAGTACTTTAATAGTCTGCTAGACACTCCATCATAACCATGAGAATCCTTAGTCTTCAGTGATTTAATTATTGACTCAATCTGCCTCTTGTCTGTATCACAGAGGAGTATTTCAGACGTCAATCTCGGAAAGGCATTTGCTAAGGAATTTATATGATTTCCCGTACAAACGAAATTTTTACTTAATTCACCGCGAATGCTCCGAAAATGATTGTTAAATACTGTACATATATCTGATTTACCAGTAACAGAAATATTATTACTGCGAACTGACTTTATATCATCAACCTTGTGCTGCTGACCAGACACTTCCTTCACAACTGACCATATGGCTTTAATTTTATCCTGTGAATTAGACATTCTATTTGCATACCACATACTTTTTGCCTTGCTAATAACATTTTTAAGCACCTTACAATACTGTTTGAAGCGGGCTACTGTAACTTGATTGTGACTACTTCTAACATTTTGATATAATTCCCACTTTGTTCTACACGATATCCTTATCCCACTAGTCAGCCAACCGGACTGTCCATTACTGCTAGTACCCCATTTAGAATGTTGTAATGGAAAGCAACTCTCAAAGAGCATGAGAAATGTGTTATGGAAAGCATTCTATTTATCATCTATATTATCGGCACTATAAACATCTTACCACTCTTGTTCCTTGACAAGTTTTGCAAAACTCTCTACTGCTGTTGGATTAACTTTCCTACGTAGTTTGTAATTAAATACGACATTGGTTTGAGTACAAAAACCTTTTAGTGTTAAAATTTGTGCATTATGGTCTGTGTTTCGGTTGGCAGGAGAGCCAACACCGTGTTACTAGAAGGAGGCCGAAAGGCACGCGTTTTAGCTCACGCAGGCTGGCGTGAGGTCTGGAACAGGACAAGGAAATTACAATTTAGAAAAAGGGATGTAGCTGGTGGAATACTTAACTTTAATTCGTTAATGGTGAACGTCGGTCTTGACAGTACATGATTCAATATCAATAGTAACTGATAATGGCGCCTTGCTAGGTCGTAGCAAATGACGTAGCTGAAGGCTATGCTAAACTATCGCCTCGGCAAATGAGAGTGTATTTTGTCAGTGAACCATCGCTAGCAAAGTCGGTTGTACAACTGGGGCGAGTGCTAGGAAGTTTCTCTAGACCTGCCGTGTGGCGGCGCTCGGTCTGCAATCACTGATAGTGGCGACACGCGTGTCCGACGTATACTAACGGACCGCGGCCGATTTAAAGGCTACCACCTAGCAAGTGTGGTGTCTGGCGGTGACACCACAGTCTGAAAGGCCATTCACCCTTTTACTAAAAGAATGCTCACCTAGTAATGAAGAATGCATAAAAATATTGTCTATGACTGTGCTACTGTTCCCCTGCACCCTAGTTGGAAAAAACACAGTCTGCATCAGATCACATGAATTTAGGAGATCTACCAACATCCTTTTTCTTGCACAATCATGTACAGTGTGGGATCCGTACCAGGTCGGGTTGACGGAGGAGATAGAAAAGATCCAAAGAAGAGCGGCGCGTTTCGTCACCGGGTTATTTGGTAACCGTGATAGCGTTACGGAGATGTTTAATAAACTCAAGTGGCAGACTCTGCAAGAGAGGCGCTCTGCATCGCGGTGTAGCTTGCTGTCCAGGTTTCGAGAGGGTGCGTTTCTGGATGAGGTATCGAATATATTGTTTCCCCCTACTTATACCTCCTGAGGAGATCACGAATGTAAAATTAGAGAGAATAGAGCGCGCACAGAGGCTTTCAGACAGTCGTTCTTCCCGCGAACCATACGCGACTGGAACAGGAAAGGGAGGTAATGACAGTGGCACGTAAAGTGCCCTCCGCCACACACCGTTGGGTGGCTTGCGGAGTATCAATGTAGATGTAGATGTAGATGTACAAAATTAATACTGAAGTCACCACATTTAACTACTTTCTGGTACTTCCGACAAAGTGAATCAAAAACCCTCTCTAGCTTAAGCAAAAATGCTTTGAAGTTGGAGTTAGGGGACCTATAAACAACAGCAATTAGAAGTTTAGTTTCACTAAATTCAACTAATGCTGCACAACTTTCAAATATCTGTTCAGTGCAGTCTCGTGATACGTCTATGGACTCAAATGAAATACTGTTTTTTACGTACAGAGCCACTCCTCCACCCTGCAAGGAACTCCTTGAGAAACAGCCAGCTAATCTGTAGCCTGGTAAAGGAAGCCTCTGAATTATCAAATTATTTAAGTGGTGCTCTGATATACCAATAATTACAGAGTTAACATCTATTAGCAGTTCACAAACTTTATCTCTAATACCTCTTATATTTTGATGAAATATGCTAATTCCTTCTCTACTTGGAAACATTACATCCTCTGGAGGTGAGCCCTTAGTTACAGGCACTTCCTTTAAGCAGGTATACCTATCAGCTGACTTCAGTCTAAAAAAGGTGCAGCTCTAACACCAACTACTACAGGAACTTTTCCATGAGTGATACCACAACCACCACCACCACCCACTACACTGTCACCTATAAGATTAGCCAGCCTCCCCTTCCCAGACCTGTTGAGGTGCAGGCCATGCCTAGTGAAACCCCATCTACTGATAGACCCAACTGGCACCACTGAGATGTGTTCCATGCCCTCCACCATCAGTGCCCTCCCCAGCCCCACATTAACGCACCTAACAGCTGCATTAAGCTGAGGCCGAGCATGACGCTGAAACAGTTGCACGAAATCCACATTAGTGCCACCAGATTGAGTAGCTGTCTTAACCAAGTCACCACTGACATCATATTCCCCGTCCCTATCGAGACTGTTCCCTGCTCCACCCACTATCACTACCTGATCCTCTTTCGTAAAATTCTTACATAACTCCCCTATGCTTTCAGTCACCTGAGCCAACCCTGCACTACTGCACTAGGCTTCACAATGCTGGTGACCTGGCACTCACTCCCCAACACTTCCTGCAACTGCTGGCCCACACCTTTACCGTGGGAACTACCTAGCAGCAGAACCTTCTTTCTGCTAGACTTTACAACTAACCTAGGCCTCCTAATTGCTGAGGACTGCTACAAGTTACCTGCATCTACGGCTACACGAGGCTCCTCTCCTCTCCACTCAACTCTGACAGTTGGTTGTATCTATTGCATGTATGCAAAGTGAAACTGTCTGAATAAATCCTCTTCCTAGCTACCTTCTTGCCAACTGCCAGTTCCCATTCCCCACCACCCTTCACCCTCCTCAACCTATCTAGTTCCTCCTTTGTGCATTGTAACTGGACCTGAAGGGCACAGATCTTACGGTCCTGCTCCTCTATTAACTTGTTTCTACTACAGATTCTACATTCCCAGGAGAAAATCACGCTAAAATGACCACTGGCTTCCCCACTGCATTCCCCCCCCCCCAATGAAAATACTTTGAACAAATCCCACACCGTAATCCACTACTCACAAACCTACGACAGACCTTTCACTCATGGTAAAATTTTACAGTTACTGAAAAAAACTATACATCTACATGACCAAAGTTCAGTTACACCAGTAGAACTATTTGTGCATATTTTACAAGTTCTCTTGTTGATGTGTATTAGATCCATGCTGTAATTAGTGATCTTAACCCAATCCACTGCCTCATAACTTCTCACACTAACGGGTGTCAGTTGCAGACACATATACAATGTTTGGTTCTGGAGCGGTCTTTCACTGATTTCACTCCCCCTCCCCCTCAAAAATTATACTTAGTTTCACACTAAAATTCTTAGAATTTTGATAATAATTAAAATAAGATGGATACAACGGCATGCAAGCAGAATTATTTTTTACTTCATACAGTGAAGTGATACAGTGCTTTAATATTTTTCAGGGAGTATGTCTCATGATCCCATGTTCATCCTCCTCCCCTTGTATCCATGACAGGCCTTCTAGACATCAGTTCTCATGGAATTTACCATTCACATCTACTGCATATGGAGGACAAACTTAATTTTATTTCAGTATCAAGTCCACAGCACAACTTAATACATCATCAGTCACAAACATTGCTCATAACCCCTCCCCTCTATACACACACACATCAGTTCATCAGTGTTTGTTTTTCCGTGACTGGGCTATGACATAGCTTACTTTAACTGCCTCATGGTTTCATGTGTGCCTACAAAGGGAGGACCCTCGTTCGAAAAATACTTAAATTTCTGTCAACCATATTATTTAGATTTATGTTGTAATACTTTCATGACGAGTAACTGTTGCACTGCCACAGCCTCTTTCTGTTGTCAAGTCACTAGTTCCACCTTGCTGCACTGCCTGCTGTACTGAATTTCTCCTCCTTTGAAACACACTGTCAACCATTTCGTTATCTGTACCTTTCAAGGGTCAGGTTTTAAAACACGCTGTGAATGCTGTCTGATGATCGAAGTATCACATTAATAACATTAAAATTTTTTCACAACCAGATGAGTGTCGTGCCTGTACAATTTATATGCATGTGTTATCATGCTCAGAAGAAGCCAAATGACCTGAACTGTGTTCCACCTGGTTTCTATGCAGCCACATAACCTAACGGTCTTGCAGTTTGTCTGCTCTCTTTCTGATACAGTCGTTTCACTACACAATATTATTACTACAACAGACCACTAGAGAAAACTGCCCTATACGGTTATAGTCCATATGAAAACCAATTCCACAATAACGTAAATATCAGAAAATCTGTTACCAGAGGTGACAGTCGTCAGTGCTTGTAAGCTCAAGTTCATTAAAATAAATGACATTTCCAAAGTCAAAATTCAACTTCGGACTACATGGTTTTGTATTGGACTGGGACCCAGGACTCCAATCCACTCACTACTGTCTCGGCTAACAAAGCACGAGAGATCTTAACTATCATTTTAACCACATGTAACAGCTTGAAAACTTGATATGATGGGGCATAAAGTTTTGTTTTGGGCAGAGATTGTGAATGAAGCAAAATAAAATTTGATGTATCTAAATTTTTCACCAGTAGAGGGATGATGAAACTTAAGTGATTTTACAACAAAGTATTCACCTGCTGCGTTCCGAACTCAGCACATATCACGCTGTTTTCTAGCCACATATAGAAGCACAATGTCGGTTTATTTCACCACTAGCAAGATATGCTCGTATCTGAACTAGAAATTATGCGAGAAATAGTTAATCCTTCAAAGTGTTGCAAACTGCAATGCATACACCCACAACAACGTATAAAATGGTGGTCTGTGCTATTATGTGACTAAAAGCCAGACACTTAAATCATTCCCCAGTCGCCAGGAAACGTAATGTTACAACCAGGCTGGAACATAACAGGGCATGTACTGCTATTTTATAAGTGATCTAGGTTGGTATGATCACAAAACATACAAATATATGATTTAATTCTTACTTTCGAGAAGGTGAGATAGGCTCCCTCATGACTGTATTGCACTTGCTAGTTCCATCTTCTGTTGTAGACAGCAGATTCTCGAAACAGACCATGTCCATCCTCACAAGACTTCTATTGAACCACAGCTGTGCAGAGTCCCAAAAGGAAACTGCCGGGGCCCGAGGGCCTCCCGGCAGACTTATAGCAGGTTGTGGAGGCCAAAAACTGGTTGTAGGGTGTAATGAAATAATGAATTCTGACGGAAAAATTTCAAAGGAATTTTTTGAAGGAATCGTGGTGCTAGTTCCGAAACACCCACACAGTGCACAATAAAAAACGTAAGACCAGTTAGTCTCCTGAATAGTGATTACAAAATTGTGGTGCACGTTCTTGACTGCAGAGTAAAAATGTCAATGCATGAGGTAACTGGCCCATATCAATCTAGTGCAGGTAGACACAGATCAGTCATTCAAACTGTCTGTGAATATAGACACGTTCTAGCTACGACACATGTTCCCAGGCATCAGTGCACTGTACCCGGCCGGAGTGGCCGAGCTGTTCTAGGCGCTACACTCTGGAGGAACCGCGTGGCCGCTACGGTCGCAGGTTCGACCCTGCCTCGGACATGGATGTGTGTGATATCCTTAGGTTCGTTAGGTTTAAGTAGTTCTAAGTTCTAGGGCACTGATGATCTCAGAAGTTAAGTCCCATAGTGCTCAGAGCCATTTTTTCAGTGCGCTGTACATCGCTCGACTTTAAGAATGCTTTCGATAGGTGAGCCATCAGTGCCTTCTTGAAACAATGACCGTACTGGATTTTCCCAAGTGTTTTGCCGACATCGCTGGTAGAATTTTGAAGAACAGCACCTCGAAAAACAGCACCTCAAAAATCACGATTAATGGTCAGCTAACCAGACAACTTGGGTTCACAAGTTGGGTGCGACAAGGTTGTCCTATGTCGACGGCCTTGTTTGCCATTGCCACTGGACCCCTGCTAGCCACTCTGCAGAAACCGCGACGAGGGCTGCACATACACGGCCAGAGTATCGTTTGTGGGTCTCGTGATCACCGGCGAAAGTGACTGGGAGAAGGCATTGCAGGTAGTCAGCAAACACGAACTTGCATCAGTGCGAAGCTGAGCAACACTAAATCACTCGTGGAATATCTTTGCAAAACATGGGAGACATCAGTGTGGTCATCCAAATGCAAATCTTGGGTATCGGCTACAGGTATAACATAAATCGTACTACATCTTCGAACTAGGAAAATCCTTGCCAGCGTGCCAACTAGCGTCAGAGAACATAGAGCGAGAAGACTTGACGATATCCAAAAGGCCAGCTTTGCAAGTATGTATGTGGTTTCTAAAGTCAACTGCGTGGCATAGGTTGTACCCATTCCACGCGAAACAGCAGCATGATTTCTCTCAGCTTCGAGTCATTTTGTAACTCGTGGTAACATTTTGAAGGTAAAGTTTGACACGTTAACTCCACAGCTGAAAATGTGGAGGGGGGGACTAAATCTCACATACGTATGGAGAAAGTCACAAACTCTCTTCATGCGTTCAACATATGAGCTATGGAAGAAGACACCCATGAACCTCACGTCCCACTTACCAGACGAAATTACTTCCACTGTCTTGCGCCCACCGATAGGAGTAGGGCACGTCCCCAATCGTTTTTATAATTTTGAACAACTTTAAATCGAACTCAGTTATACCCAAACCAGAGTTCGCCCGTCAAATATGGTAAAAGTTAGGAACATATACGTGGAATTAACGGAAAACGAAAGCAGAAATGTGACTGCACAAAAAGTAGTCGCACTACAGCTGGGAGATCATTTGGATAAACAGCAGCACTCCTCACCTACCAACAAATGTGAAAACTATTAGCTACGGGGCAGTAAACAGGAAAGTAGTAACCAAAGCGAAACTTCAGGCAATCCATCTGGGTGATTCGCCAACACGTGAGAATTGCGACCTGATAGACATCGAAGAACACAGGTTTGTGTGCACTCAGGTGAAGGATATCCAGTGAGTTATCAGACAAATGTTGGCCACGATAACACGAACACTACCCCCAATACCACGCCTGCCAATTTTTTGAATCATATAGATGTGCCATGTCCATCTACAATGAAGAAATGGTGTAAACTGGCCACAAGGACAAACAACGTGTTACCTGGTAACAGAAGGAAACAAATCGAGCAGACGTTGGGTGAGGCGCCGCACGCACGCCGGGCGCAAGCGGACGTGGCGCCGACCACGGGGTGGTGCGTCTCCCCCGCGTGTGCTTCGCTGAGGCGAAAAACTACAAGAGAAACTTCGCAATTCTTTTTAGTTAATATAGTTACGTGAAACAGTCTGCAAAGTGAATAGGAAAAGACGTAAATACAAGAACAACATAACGAATCGTCCTAAAGCTCTTTTTTTCTTAAACGGTATTTTTTTTATTTATGTTTAAGGAAACAGAAATCTACTCTAAAATACGTAGCTCAGGAGTACCTTATTTTATGTTGAAGGAATCTCATAGGACAATTTTGTCCTCAAGAGAGAAGATTTCGTACATTTTAATACATGTTATTTACCTAATTCTGTACGCCAAAACTTGTTTTAACCAGAAGAAGGGACTGTCCTGATTTCTACTATTATGCATTACATTCAGAAATCGCAGCATGGAGCTTCCAGCGAGTGGAAGATAACAGAAGACCAACTTGGCAAACATATCTCAGGAAATGACGCACTGGGCGACTTACAAGATACTGCGAAATAAATCGAAAACAAACAACCGTGAACACGTAACTTCCAAGTCGTCGCTCACAGCTGAGATAGTTTCTTTGCAGACATGGTCTTCTGGATGAAGTATTAAAAATAAAAAAAATAAAAAATCATCCACGAAAATATTGGATCGCCTCGGTGACAGGGACGGGGGATGCATCGTGGGCAGGCCTCGGAGTCCTCAACTGCTGGTCTCCTTGGCCCCGCCTGCCTGGTGCTGACCAGTGACTCTCGGAAAAAGAATGTCGATACATCACAGAGAGAGCGGACAGCTGAGACAGGTATAAGGGCGGCACGGCAGACAAGTCTGTGGATTCTTGGCCCCTGCCCTCTTTGTCGCCACCTTCCTGGCACTGACACCCTAAAAAAATAAAAAAGTAAAGCTTTGTAATGGAAGATATCGTGTAGAGAACAGGATGCTGTAGTGGTTAAAAAATAAAATTGAAAAAAGTTGTTAAGGCGGCCAGTTTCTAGTATGCACGTAGTGGCTTTGAATCCCATCACTTCCATGAAGGTATCAGTCAAAGAAGCTGAAATGATTCGAGCTACCTAGGCTCAACATCTGGGTTCGTTTCTGACACCAGGCAATCATTTTCAACAAGCAGAAGCAACATCTCTCCCACCTGTGGTAACCTGGAGGAGAGTCAGTACAGAGGCGAAAGTCATGCCAGGTCGAAACTCTGTCACCAAGTGCATTTCTTAAACGATATTTTCTTTTCTTTAATCAATGAGCCAATCGACGTGCAATGTCACGGTACTTGGCTCTTATTGCATTTGAGCTTGAGATGTGGAAAATATTGGTGCTGCACTCAAATCTCCCTTTTCGTCACGTTTGATCCCTTTGAGATGATACATTTCCGCCCTTTCATTGTTTCTGCATGACAGCAAAGTCCTCAAGACCTTCACAAAACACACGCGTCTGGGTTCGAGTCCTGGCCTGTCATTTCAAGTTCATATGCACACACAAAAGAACATGTGACAAATTACTATGGTTTTTAACAATTCTCCGGACTTTGTCAACAATAATTATGGGTACTGGTTTCGACTCGCAAGTCAAACATGGAACTTTTCGTCATATCATGTGTTTCAGGTAGGAGCTCCCGGTTAAAAGGAATTCGATAATCAACGTCTCTTTGTATGTAGCCAACAACGATGTGTGCAATGTTAGATTCATAGTCAGCACAGATAGTTTCGTCATATGCACATTTCGCTGCTGTGTAAGTAAACCGATATGTGACGTCTACACTTGACTAGAAGTGAACGTTGTGGGGTGCAGGGTTCGAACCCTAGTAAGGTAAAACATTTTCATCTCGTCATTTCAGTTTATCATCGCGCTACTGGTTAAAAGTGACGATTTGTAATGTTTGATTGTGCTTACTTAAGTGTCAGATTAAGTCCGGGGTTGGAATCTCCGGTCAACAGAAAACTTTGTCATGTCATTTCAAGTTTACACATGGGCAGTCTTCCTCACTTGTGACTGAAACCATATTTATCATATTTCATGTTACTGTTAACAGGAGTAATAGCTGCTGGATTGTATTCAGAGAGTGTAATTCAGAAACAAAATTTTTGTTCTACAATTTTAAGGTGAAAGTTGCTTTTTGAAACGTTGGTTATGTAATGAATTTGCGTGTACAATCGTAATGGCTGTGTAATCTCTAATACCATGTTTTCTGATATTTGCATTATCGTAGTACTAATTTGCATCTAAACTGGTAGTCACACAGAGCAGTTGTCTCTTGTGGTCCCTTGGAGTAACCATTTTGTATAGTGAAACGACTTTACTGAAAAGAGAGCAGAGGACGTGTATTATGTGGATTGCATACAAATCAGGTAAAACAAAATTCTGATGATTCAGGTAGTTTTGTGCATGATAGTACATGTTAAATACGTTTGCGTATGCTATCAGGCGCACAAAATCTCTCTCTCTCTCTCTCACACACAGACACAGACACAGACACACACACACACACACACACACACACACACACACATTTTTATGGGTGTAGAGTTGCCAGTTTGGTGCTATTTATATCTGAGATGTGTTAAACCATTCGGTGTGTCTGTGTGTCAGAAACTTTCAGTATCTCTGAGCCTGTGTCAAGAAATGGACCGATAATTGGATTGAATTTTTTTGGCTTTGTATGACGGAAGTGCCTCGTTGAAAATCTTGAGATGGAGTGTGATACGTGGTAGTTAAGCTGCAGACAGAGTAGTAGTATTACCTGTAACAAGCCTGTTTTGCAGTTGAGGTGAGTCACTCATTAGCTACAGCGTAGTGAGATCAAAGCAGTTGACTTCCAGGAATGAGTGAGACAAAACGTGACAACTTAATTCATTCATAGGTTGTATAATTCAACTTTTAATGGACAATGAATGAAAATTTTTGTTAAGGGGGATTGAGCAAATCTGCTGTAGCTTAATATATGCAGAGTTGAACACTGTTTTGTATTGTGGGAGGGGAAATCTGTAGGTTTGTTTCAGGACAGACTTGCATTCACAACAGTTATTTCCTCGTGTGGCGGTTTACCTCGCCGGCCGGTGTGGCCATGCGGTTCTAGGCACTTCAGTCTGGAACTGCGTGACCGCTATGGTCGCAGGTTCGAATCCTGCCTCGGGCATGGATGTGTGTGATGTCGTTAGGTTAGTTAGGTTTAAGTAGTTCTAAGTTCTAGGTGACTGATGACCACAGATGTTAAGTCCCATAGTGCTCTGAGCCATTTGAACCATTTTGAACCTTTTTTTTTTGCAGTTTTCTTCATTGTGTGTGTGTGTGTGTGTGTGTGTGTGTTTGTAGCAAAGTGTGGCAGTTTCTGTGTTCTGTGCAGGAGGCTCTCTGCAAAGGAGAGATGCAGCAGGCTGATCCAGGTGGCCGAGCAGGGGGCAGTGGGAGAGCTGAGGGTGCTGCTCGCCGAGGGGGCCGACGTGGAGGCGAGGGGCCGTGTGTGGGGGTGGACTGCCCTGCACTGTGCAGCACACAGGGGAGACGTCGAGGTGGCGTGGCTGCTGGTGGAGGCGGGGGCGGGGGTGGACGCCAGAGACAGCTGGTGGCAGAGGACGCCTCTGCACGTGGCTGCAATGAGGGGCGGCACTGCTGTGGCGAGGCTGCTTCTGAGGGCGACTGCCGATCCCAACGCCAGGGATGGCAGAGGGTGGACGCCGCTGCACTGGGCGGCAGCCAATGGCCACGCAGAAGTTGCGGCTGTGCTGCTCGAGGCAAGAGCTGACAAGGGGGCCACAGCTAGTGATGGTCGGACAGCACTGGACCTCGCCAGTGATGAAAACGAGAGGAGGCTGATGGAGTTGCTGTCATGAGGCAGCCACTCCAACGGACTTTATGCAAAAAAGAACTGAAACAACTTCTCCAGTAATAATTAGCATTCTTCTTCAATAAAAAATTCAAAAATTCAATCCTACGGTCACTCACTAATTTTACTCCTCCTCGAGTAGCATACTGCAGACAAATAGTCTAAGCAACTCTGTGGAAAAACTGACACAGCACTAGGTAACAGTAAAGTAATTCAGGTAACAACAGACAACCTTTCTCTCAAGGAAAATTCCTCGAGTACAGTTCTACACTAAACTTTGCAAAAGTCAACAGTTCAATGTGAATAAACACTGTTACTCTATAATATCTGATCGCTGAATACTATTTCACAGCGGTCAGCAAGGTGCTATATCAGACTATTGCAATTTGCAACATATCGAAATCACTGCTATATGAGTTCTATCACCAGAATTTTCACTTCTGATATCACACCCAATTTACTTCTGCATATTCAACAAACATTGTAAAGTACTGTACTCCCCATGTCTAATTACAATGAGATATTAGTAGTGATATTCACACTATATTATGCTCCTATCATCTGGAACTATATGGTCAGTCCACATTTAACTAAACACGATCGGAGGACAACCTCCCACCTCACAGTTCCCACATAGCTGTTACGCTGCTCTTGCAAAACGCGCCACAACCTACGGACGACGTGCACCTTTATTCCCAAATTACAGGATAAAACAATAAACTTCCCCACTCTCTTTCACATTCCCCTCCCATCAGTCTACACTACACCCTCAGCCAGACGCCGCTGCCGGCAGCTACCTCACTGCGCCCAGGTGGCGGTCTGCGGAATTACAGCTCTCACGAGCTCTGCAAATGGCACAGGAATGTCACACCTGTTCCACTACCAAAGCACCAAAACCAATGATGCTACTAATATTCTGTGAAACAACTATGCACACAGAGAGAACTTTGCAGTTTTCGAAAATAAATTAGAAAACAGTATCAGCAGTGCCAATAGTTAAACATTGAATTACAGCTCAGAACCAAACAGCACCTACATTGTACCTCACTCTCTCATATAGAGGCAATTAAATATAAACCTGCTATAAACTTGGGGAACTTAGCTGTAATATGTATGGATGGTTCATCGTAGACCACTTGGTTTATCAAGACACAAAATATCCGTTTTGATTCTAATGAAAAGCAGTCACCAGTCGCAGTAAAATAGTTGTAAAGTAACGATACCACATACAAAATGTAAAAGAAATCCTGTCCTTCTAGTATTGTTGTCTGTAATTGATGTAAAGGATTGCAACAACCAAAGTAATTATAGTTCTATTTGATACAGAACGCTGAGGCTCAAATTTCAGCACATGCAAGCAAAATAAACTTCACAACGATACACACGAATCTTGACACTCATCAGTCACAATGGCACAGCTGAGACGGTAACACAAGTCGTGGAACTACAGGTAATAAAATTATATTTACTTTGACTCATACATCACGTTTATAAGTGTAATGAATGTCAATTACTATTATGTTACTTAATTCCCTTATTTCTGATCGCACATTTTCTCTGGCTTTAAATAGAATTGAAGTCGGAGTAATTCGTTTGTATTGTTATGAAAGAGCAGCTATTCCATATCGATACAGATATCAACAGGCAAGGCTGGTACTAGACTCTCCGGGCCCCCGCTAAATGTTTTTGGGCATCCTCCAAATTTTCTTATTTTAAACTATGTTAATTCGGATAACGCCAGATAACGATAATAACAATAATCAGTCAATGGCTTTTTTAAAGAAACTTTGATTCTCGCAGTTTGCCTAAATTCGACACTTTACTAAACTGCAGTTTAGCTTTTTTTTTGCCTTGGTAACTTGTCGTTGTGGTCTTCAGTCCTGAGACTGGTTTGATGCAGCTCTCCATGCTACTCTATCCTGTGCAAGCTTCTTCATCTCCCAGTGCATACTGCAGCCTACATCCTTCTGAATCTGTTTAGTGTATTCATCTCTTGGTCTCCCTCTACGATTTTTACCCTCCACCCTGCTCTCCAATACTGAATTGGTGATCCCTTGATGCCTCAGAACATGTCCTACAAACCGATCCCTTCTTCTAGTCAAGTTGTGCCACAAACTCCTCTTCTCCCCAATTCTATTCAATACCCCCTCATTAGTTATGTGATCTACCCATCTAATCTTCGGCATTCTCCTGTAGCACCACATATCGAAAGCTGCTATTCTCTTCTTGTCCGAACTATTTATCGCCCATGTTTCACTTCCATACATGGCTACACTCCATACAAATACTCTCAGAAACGACTTCCTGACACTTGAATCCATACTCGATGTTAAAAAATTTCTCTTCTTCAGAAACGCTTTCCTTGCCTATGCCAGTCAATGTTTTATATCCTCTCTACTTCGACCGTCATCAGGTATTTTGCACCCCAAATAGCAAAACTCCGTTACTACTTTAAGTGTCTCATTCCCTAATCTAATTCCCTCAGCATCACCCGAGTTGACTACGTTCCATTATCCTCGCTTTGCTTTTGTTGATGTCATCTTATATCCTCCTTTCAAGACACTGTCCATTCCGTTCAACTGCTCTTCCAGGTCCTTTGTTGTCTCTGACAGAATTACAATGTCATTGGTGAACCTTGAAGTTTTTATTTCTTCTCCATGGATTTTAATACCTACTCCGAATTTTTCTTTTGTTTCCATTATTGCTTGCTTAATATACAGATTTAATAGCATCGGGTAGAGGCTACAACCCTGTCTCACTGCCTTCCCAACCACTGCTTCCCTTTCATGTCCTTCGACTCTAATAACTGCCATATGGTTTCTGTACAAATTGTAAATGACCTTTCGCTCCCTGTGTTTTACCCCTACCACCTTCAGAATTTGAAAGAGAGTATTCCAGTTAACATTGTCAAAAGGTTTCAGTAAGTCTACAAATGCTAGAAATATAGGATTGCCTTTTCTTAATCTACCTTCTAAGATAAGTTGTAGGGCCAGTATTGCCTCACGTGTTTTAATATTTCTACGGAATCCAAACTGATCTTCTGCTTCTACCAGTTTTTCCACTTGTCTGTAAGGAATTCGCGTTAGTGTTTTGCAGCCGTGACTTATTAAACTGATAGTTCGGTAATTTTTACACCTGTCAGCACCTGCTTTCTTTATGAATGGAATTATTATATTCTTCTTGAAGTCTGAGGGTATTTCGCCTGTCTCATACATCTTGCTCACCAGATGGTAGAGTTTTGTCAGGACTGGCTCTCCCAAGGCCATCAATAGTTCTAATGGAATGTTGTCTACTCCCGGGGCCTTGTTTCGACTCAGGTCTTTCAGTGCTCTGTCAAACTCTTCACGCAATATCATATACCCCATTTCATCTTCATCTACATCCTCTTCCATTTCCATAATATTGCCGTCAAGTAGCTCGTCCTTGTTTAGACCCTCTATATACTCCTTCCACCTTTCTGCTTTCTCTTCTTTGTTTAGAACTGGGTTTCCATCTGAGCTCTTGATATTCATACAAGTGGTTCTCTAAGATAAGTTGTAGAGTCAGTACTTCCTCCCGTGTTCCAATATTTCTACAGAATCCAAACTGATCTTCTGCTTCTACCAGTTCCTGTAGACAGTATCTATCTTACCCCTAGTGAGATAGTCCTCTACATCCTTACATTTGTCCTCTAGCCATCTCTGCTTAGCCATTTTGCACTTCCTGTCGATTTCATTTTTGAGACATTTGTATTCCTTTCTGCCTGCTTCATTTACTGCGTTTTTATGTTTTCTCCTTTCATCAATTAAATTCAAATTTTTCTCTGTCACCCAATGATTTCTACTAGCCCTCCTATTTTTACCTACTTGATCCTCTGCTGCCTTCACTATTTCATCCCTCAAAGATGCCCATTCTTCTTCTACTGTATTTCTTTCCCCCATTCTTGTCAATTGTTCCCTTATACTCTCCCTGAAACTCTCTACAACCACTGGTTCTTTCAGTTTATCCAGGTCCCATCTCCTTAAATTCCCACCTTTTTGCAGTTTCTTCAGTTTTAATTTACAGTTCATAACCAATACATCGTGGTCAGAGTCCACATCTGCCCCTGGAAATGTCTTACAATTTAAAACCTGGTTCCTAAATCTTTGTCTTACCTTTATTTAATCTATCTGAAACCTGTCAGTATCTCCAAGCTTCTTCCATGTATACAGCCTTCTTTTATGATTCTTGAACCAAGTGTTATGTGCAAATCCTACCAGGCGGCTTCCTCTTCGATTTCTTACCCCAATCCATATTCACCTACTACGTTTCCTTCTCTTTCTTTTCCTACTATCGAATTCCAGTCACCCATACTATTAAATTTTCGTCTCCCTTCACTATCTGAATAATTTCTTTTATCTCATCATACATTTCTTCAATTTCTTCGTCATCTGTAGAGCTAGTTGGCATTTCAACTTGTACTACTGTAGTAGGTGTGGGCTTCATGACTATATTGGCCACAATAATGCATTCACTATGCTGTTTGTAGAAGCTTACCTGCACTTTTATTTTTTTTATTCATTATTAAACCTACACCTGCATTACCCATATTTGATTTTGTATTTATAACCCTGTAATCACCTGACCAAAATTCTTGTTCCTCCTGCCAACGAACTTCGCTAATTTCCACTATATCTAACTTTAATCTATCCATTTCCCTTTTTAAATTTTTTAACCAACCTGGCTGATTAAGGGATCTGACATTCCACGCTCCGATCCGTAGAACGCCTCTTGAGTAGTCCCTGTCCAGAGATCTGAATGGGGGACTATTTTACCTCCAGAATATTTTACTCAAGAGGACGCCATCATCATTTAACCATACAGTAAAGCTGCATGCCCTCAGGAAAAATTATGGCTGTAGTTTCCTCTTGCATTCAGCCGTTCGCAGTACCATCACAACAAGACCGTTTTGGTTAGTGTTACAAGGCCAGGTCAGTGAATCATCCAGACTGTTGCCCCTGCAACTACTGAAAAGGCTGCTGCCCCTCTCCAGGAACCACACGCTTGGAAGCTTAATCTTTTATTATCCCAATATAGTGTAACGACTGGATTAACAGTGACCCGATTGCTATCGAAGCTGATCCAGCATGTCGCTCTTGCCCCATTGCTGTTCTGTAACAGTTCGTAACTCTTGCAAGAACACTCAGTGGCCATTCTGCTTGCGCGATGCTAACAGGCAAAGTAAAGTGCAGAACAATCAATGAGGCCATCATTGTATTCTGCAGTACCTCATTAAAATTGGACATATGAAGAGCTTTGAGAAGCCACAGAAGAAATGGCTCAGACCCAAAATTGGCTTCATGGATCTTTTTAACAGCAAAATTTCTTCTCAGGCTCTGTTTATTATCGTCGACACTGCTGAAAGATTCGAAGTTTTCCACATGCTCTGCTACTGGAGAATCTTATTCGCTTGTGCAGTTCCACAAGAAACGGAATGTGTCCGTGTTGTCTATGGCAGCACACTTTACGCTTAAGTTTCCCACAGCTGTGTAATAACGTGGTAAACATTTAGTTAAAAACTGTCCTTCATGCTCTGTTGTAAATCGTCTTCTGATGCTTCACCAACAAAGCGTTTTCTTCTGTCTTTCTGTTTCTCTCTGTCATGAATCATTACATTCAGTTCAGGTGATATTCCAATATTTTCTGCTACTTCCCAACTTCCTGCGTAAATAGTATCCCAACATTTGTCAGTTGATTTAATTCTTTCTCGAGACTCTTAATAGTACTACTTAAAACATCTGTCATTGTTTCTGTGGTTGGAAGTATAACTTTACGTATGTTCATTGCAGGTAATCATTTGTGCAACATTCATAAGACATACTGGAATAATTTCAAATACTTCTGAAAGCCCTTCAGTTCAGTGTGTGGCCCCGCAGTCCAAGTTATTTGCAAGTTCAACCGCCCTTTGTAATCCTGGCAGATCCTCAGCAAATGGACGCATGGCACCTACCTGCACAGACCATCTCGCTGCCGACATTTTTTTTTTAACTTTCCATTTGTATCACATTCATTTTAGATGAATTTTTTAAAAACAGCAGCTGTCCTGAAAACAGAGGAGAAACGTCATCAGGAAATATCGTAGTTAACATGAGTGCTTCTTTCTTCCAGATCTTCCCCAGAGGTGGCAGATATAAACTGAGGTTTCATTGCTCTGCGGTCATATATAACTTCCATGTCACACACAATCTTACACACCTCTGATATTAAACACTCTTTGTGGAGCTAACACAGTGCAATGTTATGCCCCTCGCCGAAAACTCGGAATGTGCCATGCACCCTTCATCTGGTGTTGTCTGCTGTTACTGCACACTGGAGCGGTACAGCGCACTTCAGTAGAGGGGAAACAGCCCAGAACTCCATCTCCTTTCCCCGTATCGTCAAACACGCCTGTGTTCACGGCTGATATCTGCTCAGTAAGGGAACGTCATATATCTGAAACGTGTTCCTGTTTATTTAAACTCGTGTTTGTAAATGTGTGGTTGGTATCTGAGAAACTGGTAAAATGTATTTTGGTACATAAATACATAAATCTCAGTGCAGGGCAGCAGTACTTGGTTCAAATTAAATTTTGAGCGGGAGTGTGTGCAGCAGACGCTACACGATGCTGAATCCAGGCTACCCATTAAATCAAATAATACGCCTGCGAGATAGCAGTCCTTTTTTAAAAAATGCTATTTGACTGCAAAACAAATGACTTAGGTTGAAATGATTTCCCTGAATATTGTTAATCTTTATCTTTAGAGTTGCGAACAATCACAATATCAGAACTGTTACTCTAATTATAGAGAAAATGATCATAAAATTTTACACATTTGACCTTGTGCTACAAGTGCATGAAAATGCACAAGATAACATCTTTCTGAATTCATTTACCTATTTGAAACCTGTGACATGATATGATATTTTTTGCAGATACATTCTGACAGTCACTGTACCTTACAGTGGACATGAACTTTGCTGGCAACAGCATTTGTTGGCCTACCTGTGCGAACGGAAGGCTCATCTGTTCTGCAACCTGTTACTATTAAGATAATGATGCAACTGTCAGAAACCAAATTTCATTTACCGTACTTGCGAGCGGTATGCAATGCAAGCGGTATCTTATCAGTTTCCATAAAAATGTTTCTGCAGTACGCAAATCGCGATGTGCAGTTCGAGTATGCAAACACATTCTTAAAGGTAAAGAATGAAAAATAAGGAAATAAAGTTAACGACTGATAAATGAGAACAAAGATTCCAAGTATAGCTGTCCTTCATTAATCCTTAAGAATAAAACACCCTTTCATGGAGTTCTCACAACTAGGCAGGTTGGCAAAGTGGTTCTTAATGAATTTCCTATGTACAATCACTTCCCTTAACACATGTTTCAGTTACAAGACCAAACCATTCAATGCAAAACCGCACTCAAGATCATTTTAGAATCCGTTTGTGCGTACAGACGCGTGATAACACACAGAGCAAAATCACATGTGCTGCCAGCAATTCTTTCGCCCGACTCCCACCTGTTTTTCGGTTGTCAGCCACAAATAGCTACGGTAACTCCTGCACAAACGGGGAATTGGCATTCGTTTTACAAACTTGCGGCAAAATGTACTAAGCAATGCAAGTACTACAATATACATCAATGGTCGAGAAACAGGTGCCGTGACAATTTGTCGGTCTGTCAGGCAAGGCTGTCCGCTTTCAGTGCTTCTGTATGTCTCAGGCTTGCGTCGTTTCCATTAGAGTGGTCCACAGTTCAATAAATAGCAACAGTGAGCTTTAATATGTTACAGCTCAAAGTATCGGTTCACATTACGGCTAGGAGAAGTGCCGAGAGCGTCTTTTGAACACTGATTGCACTCTCCTTTTCCAAGGAGACTGTAGCGGACAAGATCCTTTAGCATACTGGACTTACTGCAACTGAGCCACCAATTAAGAACTGAGCTGAAATTTCGCCTTTAGTATTGACATACTTCCCAGATATCAATGATTTCGGAATGGAGGACTTTAGAAAATTTAGTAAGTAAAAAGCTTCACTGATGATGCGAGAAATATCTTTGGACTACTCGCCGATTAAGACCTCTGTTTGGTTTTCCATCCTTTGGCAACAGACTGACTTTGGGCAGCCATTGCTCCCAAAATCCGCGCAATTCGTGACGCGTTTATTACCACCGATCCAGCGCCTTCACACAGGCAGCACGCTGTAATCCAGAGAACTTGACCTTAAACTGTTCTCTCTAAGCCCACATGGCATTAGTTAACCGCATGAGCGTCTACGGAAAGGTCGCAGGCCTAATCTCGGTTATAAACAGTAACAATTGCCACATAGCACTAGGGACAGAAACCTGGGCGAAACCCGAAAGCAGTGGCAATGAGATTCTAAATTCCGGTCAGAATGTATGTTATAAAGAGAGGTTGAACGCTGGTGTTTAAAGCAGTAAAAAATAAGATCACATTAGTGAGATTAGTACACATTCCAAACATCACCATAATGATGTTATCACCATAAAGAGAGGAAACAATATTTTGTCTGGAGTGGAATTTCCATGTATTTCTTCATCAGCTCTTATTCGATTGAATTCGACTCCAGCCAATGAGCTAACAGTGGGAGGACATATTCTTAATAATCCCCCCTGCGGGTCCGGGGATTAGAATAGGCCCAAGGTATTCCCGCCTGTCGTAAGAGGCGACTAAAAGGAGTCCCTCCCCCTCAAGGGAGTAATTAGTGGCTGCGTCCGGAGACGGACGGTTCCGCGACCTCTATTTGCGGTCATTTTGCTTTTTCACTTCTTGTTTCTTCCTTCCTTTGGTTGGTTCCTTTCTTTGCTCTTCTCCACCTCACTATCTTCCTTACTCTTTTGTCTTCTTCTCCTTGCCTTCTCATTGCCTTCTTCTCCTTGCCTTCTCATTGCCATCTTCTCCTTGCCTTCTCTGGTCTCCGCCTCGGCGTTTGAGACAGTCTGTCCTCTCTCTCCCTCTCTCTCTTCTTTTTCCTCTTCTTCCTTCCTCCCTGTGCGCGCCTGAAGGCTGACCCACGCGTTCGCACGCGTAGCCGGTGACAGGGTAACGCGTAATTCCCCGCCCTGGGTAGACATGTAAGGCACGCACGTACCCCCTGGTAAAGGCCAGGCCCAGGGAGGGGTGATTGCCTGAGCTGATACCTTCTGACCATGCCGATTGGTCCCTCCGTCTTTCTCTGGAGGTGTGACCTGAGGTGTAAACATTCACCTAAGGCGGGAGTGCCCTCTGAGAGGGTCCCCACGAGGAAGGAGTGCGCCATCGGAGACGCTGGCAATCATGGGGGATTCCTCCGCAATGGATTTCACTCCATCTCTCTCGACTTCTGCCCAAAAACGGAAACATGACCAGCCACCAGTGACAAAAGTACTACCGCCTGCCCCACAGTTCCTCGTCGTTTCTCGATCTGAGGACGGAAAGGATTTTTCCTCTGTCAACCCTTTTGTTATCCAGAAGGGCGTAGATGCCATAGCCGGATCTGTCAAATCTTGTACCAGGTTGCGTAACGGTACCTTATTACTAGAAACTGAGAGCGCCTTTCAGGCACAAAAACTGCTTCGGGCCACACTCCTGTACACGTTCCCTGTCCGGGTGGAGGCTCACCGAACTTTGTATTCGTCTCGTGGTGTGGTCTATACTAGATCCCTCGATGGACTGACTGACGAGGAGATTCAATCTTTCCTCGCTGAGCAGGACATGACGGCTGTCCATAGGGTCATGAAAAAGGTCAACAATGACCTTGTACCGACCCGGACACTTTTCTTGACCTTTGATAGTGTTAAGCTGCCATTGCGCATCAAGGCGGGCTACGAGGTTATTTCTGTTCGCCCCTATGTCCCGACACCTACGCGCTGCTACCAGTGTCAGCGTTTCAATCACACTCGACAGTCTTGTTCCAATGCGGCTAAATGTGTCACTTGTGGCAGGGATGCCCATGAGAGTGACTGTCCACCTCCGTCTCCTCGTTGTGTGAACTGTCAGGGTGATCATGCCGCATCCGCCCACGACTGTCCTGTCTATAAGGAAGAACGCTGTATCCAAGAAATTCGGGTCAAAGAGAAAGTGTCCACCTCGGCTGCTCACAAGCTATTGGCTAGTAGGAAGCCAACGCTGCTCCCAGCGGGGAAATACAGTACTGTCCTCGCCTCTCCTCGGACTACCAGGGAGGTGGCAACCCAGACATGCGATCTGACCTTCAGCACCACGGTCGTCCGTTCGGCCAGTGCTAATATCACGCGGTCGACGTCTCCTCTTCCTCCCATCACCCCACAGACACCAGCCCCTTCATCAGCTTCTGCTAAGACGAAGACCCCAAAGTCAGATGCACGGGCCTTCAAGAAGGAACCGTCCCGTGCCGACTTCCTACGTACCTCGACCCCCCAGCCTTCGACCGGTACTTCCACCAAACGACCTTCCAAGAAGGCTCATAGGAAGCACAGTTCTCCTTCTCCGCCACGGCGCATTTCTTCTCCTGCACCACCCAGCGGTTGCCGCCCCAGGCCGTCATCCGTTTCGCCTGGCCGCACCGCTGGTAGCCGAAAGTCTGGCCGTTCACCGGCGGAGGAAGCTCCCCCTCCTGGCCATCTTCCCAAGATGGCCGATGAACCTATAGACCCAATGGACGATGACTGTCCACCTACTGATAGCGGCGGCAGTGCTCGCTCGAAGCCAGGCCCTCAGCGGCCTTCGAGGTGACCCCTTCTTTCATCTTCCTTTTCTTCTTACGATGGCACTTATTCACTGGAATATTCGCAGCATTCACTCCAACCGAGAGGACTTGAAGTTGCTGCTCCGCTTGCACCGTCCGCTCGTCGTAGCCCTCCAGGAAACGAAGCTACGCCCATGCGATCAAATTGCCTTGGCACACTACACCTCTGTGCGTTTTGACCTACCCCCTGTGGTAGGTATCCCGGCTCATGGAGGGGTTATGTTGCTGGTCCGGGATGATATTTACTACGATCCCATCACGTTGCACACTGGCCAGCAGGCAGTTGCCATCTGCATTACTCTCCCCACTTTTACATTTTCCATTTGTACTGTTTACACACCATCGTCGCCTGCCGTTACCAGGGCAGACATGATGCAACTTATTGCTCAGCTACCTGCACCATTTTTGTTAACTGGAGACTTCAATGCCCATCATCCCCTTTGGGGCTCTCCAGCATCCTGCCCGAGGGGCTCCCTGTTAGCAGACCTTTTCAACCAGCTCAATCTTGTCTGCCTCAATACTGGCGCCCCTACTTTTCTTTCGGACACATCTCACACCTATTCCCATTTAGACCTCTCTATATGTACTCCTCAACTTGCACGCCGGTTTGAGTGGTATGCACTTTCTGATACATATTCGATCGACCACTTCCCGTGTGTTATCCATCTCCTGCAGCATACCCCCTCTCTTTGCTCATCTAGTTGGACCATCTCCAAAGCAGACTGGGGGCTCTTCTCTTCCAGGGCGACCTTTCAGGATCAAACCTTCACAAGCTGCGATCGTCAGGTCGCACACCTCACGGAAGTCATTCTCACTGCTGCTGAATATTCCATCCCTCACCCTACTTCTTCTCCACGTCGCGTACCGGTCCCCTGGTGGACCACAGCATGTAGCGACGCTTTACGTGCTCGTCGACGTGCTTTACGCACCTTTAAACGCCACCCTACAGTGGCGAATTGTATCAATTATAAACGATTACGTGCACAGTGTCGTCGTATTATTAAAGAAAGCAAGAAAGCCAGCTGGGCTGCTTTCACAAGCACCTTCAACAGTTTTACTCCTTCTTCTGTTGTCTGGGGTAGCCTGCGCCGTCTATCTGGCACTAAGGTCCCCTCACCAGTTTCTGGCTTGACGGTCGCGAATGACGTCCTTAAGGCCCCTGAGGCTGTCTCCAATGCCTTCGGCCGCTTTTTTGCAGAGGTTTCGAGCTCCGCTCATTACCACCCTGCCTTCCTCCCCCGCAAACAGGCAGAGGAGGCTAGGCCACCTAACTTCCGCTCCTCGAATCGTGAAAGTTACAATGCCCCATTCACCATGCGGGAACTCGAAAACGCAGTTGGCCGATCACGGTCCTCCGCTCCAGGGCCTGATTCTATTCATATTGAGATGCTGAAGAACCTTTCTCCTGCGGGTAAAGGTTTTCTTCTTCGTACTTACAATCGCATCTGGATTGAGGGACATGTTCCCGCATGCTGGCGCGAGTCTATTGTTGTCCCGATTCCTAAGCCGGGGAAGGACAAGCACTTGCTGTCCAGTTATCGACCCATCTCGCTTACCAGCTGTGTCTGTAAAGTGATGGAGCGAATGGTTAACTCTCGTTTGGTTTGGCTGCTCGAGTCTCGACGCCTACTTACCAATGTACAATGTGGATTTCGTAGGCGCCGCTCTGCTGTTGACCATCTGGTTACCTTGTCGACCTTCATTATGAATAACTTCTTGCGGAAGCGTCCGACCGCGGCTGTGTTCTTTGATTTGGAGAAGGCTTACGACACCTGTTGGAGGGTGGGCATTCTCCGCATCATGCATACATGGGGCCTTCGCGGTCGCCTCCCTCTTTTTATTCGTTCCTTTTTAATGGATCGACAGTTCAGGGCATGTGTAGGTTCTGTCCTGTCAGACACCTTTCGCCAGGAGAATGGGGTGCCACAGGGCTCAGTTTTGAGCGTCGCTCTCTTCGCCATAGCGATCAATCCAATAATGGATTGCCTCCCAGCTGATGTATCAGGCTCCCTTTTCGTGGACGATTTTACCATCTATTGCAGCGCGCAGCGTACATGTTTCCTGGAGCGCTATCTTCAGCGCTCTCTTGACCGTCTTTACTCCTGGAGTGTCGCCAATGGCTTCCGTTTTTCTGCCGAGAAGACGGTCTGTGTTAACTTCTGGCGCTACAAAGAGTTTCTCCCACAGTCATTACGACTCGGTCCCATTGCTCTCCCATTCGTGGAGACAAAAAAATTTTTAGATCTTACATTTGACAGGAAACTTAGTTGGTCTCCACATGTGTCATATTTGGCTGCCCGTTGTACCTGTTCTCTAAATGTCCTCCGTGTTCTCAGTGGTATGTCGTGGGGAGCGGATCGAACCGTCCTACTTCGCCTATATCGGTCGATCGTCCGCTCCAAGCTGGATTATGGGAGCTTCGTATACTCCTCTGCACGGCCATCCATCTTACGCCGCCTCAACTCCATACAACATCGGGGTTTACGACTTGCGATTGGAGCGTTTTATACTAGTCCCGTCGAGAGTCTTCATGCTGACGCTAGTGAGTTGCCACTCACCTACCGGCGCGATATACTGCTTTGTCGGTGTGCCTGTCGGCTACTGGCAATGCCCGACCACCTGTCTTATCGTTCCTTTTTTGATGACTCTCTCGACCGTCAATACGGGTTGTATGTCTCTGCCCTGCTACCCCCTGGAGTTCGCTTTCGTCGCCTCCTTCAACACCTTAATTTTCACTCCCTGCAACCTTTCGAGTGGGCGAGAGCCACACGCCACCTTGGCTCCAGGCTCAGGTTCACGTCCACCTTGACCTCTGCTCGCTCCCGAAGGAGGTTACCCCCGGTTCAGTCTATCACTCCCGTTTTGTCGAACTTCGTTCGAAGTTCATTAATATGACCTTCATTTATACAGATGGCTCTAAGACCAATGACGGGGTTGGGTGTTCTTTTATTGTCGGGGCACAAAGATTCAAATACCCGCTCCATGGCCATTGTTTGGTCTTCACAGCTGAGCTCTTTGCCCTCTACCAGGCTGTTCTTTACATCTGCCGCCACCGACATTCTGCATATGTCATCTGCTCCAATTCCCTGAGCGCTATCCAGAGCCTCAGTGATTCGTACCCGGTTCACCCTTTCGTGCACTGGATCCAACGCTCTCTTCAGCATCTGGTGGACGTCGGTTCTCCGGTTAGCTTTATGTGGGTTCCTGGCCATGTCGGTATCCCTGGGAACGTAGCTGCAGATGCCGCAGCCAAGGCTGCGGTCCTCCAGCCTCGGACAGCTTCTTGTTGTGTCCCTTCGTCAGATTGTGGCAGGGTCATTTGTCGGCGCATTTTATCGCTGTGGCATGCCGATTGGGCTGCACTTACAGACAACAAGCTTCGGGCCTTGAAACCTCTTCCCGTGGCTTGGACGTCCTCCTCATGCCCTTCTCAGTGGGAGGAGGTAGTTTTGGCCCGGTTACGAATTGGACACTGCCGGTTCGGCCATCGTCATCTGCTGACGGCTGCGCCGGCGCTGTTCTGCCCATGTGGGCAATTGCTGACGGTCCGCCACATTTTAACGTCCTGTCCGGATTTTAACACACTGCATCTTGATCTTGGCCTGCCATGTACTCTAGAAGCCATTTTAGCGGATGACCCACGAGCAGCTGCTCGCGTTCTTCATTTTATCAATTTGACAACCCTCTCTAAGGACATTTGATTATGCTGTTTTTTTTTTTAATCCTATGCCTGTCAGCCTGTCTTTTATCGTGTTTTCCGTTTCGTTGCTGTTTTAAACTTGTGACTTGCGGTGCATTCCTAACGTAGTCTGGGCGCTAATGACCGTTGAAGTTGTGCGCCCCAAAACCACAAAAAAAAAAATATTCTTAATAATGGAAAGGTAAAAAGTAAGAAAAATGAAGTGCTTTATCTGTTAGAATTATTTGGCAGATTTTTTAAAGATTAAAAAGAAACAGTGTGGGAAGGAGATTTAACAGTAATTTTTGCGTGGTCATGGAGTGCTGGAGGGTCCATTCTCCGTTGGGCAGATCGTACCCAAGCAGAAGTTGAAGATGTGACAACACTTCCAAAAGAGGGTAAAATTGTCGTGGAATCGATGGAAATTCGTGTTCCTGTAGTTAAATGTGGATCAGAATATTCCCTTAGATTAGAGCAAAATAGGCCTAAAAAGACTAAAATTTCCATATATTTCTTTGAACGACAAACTGTAGAGATTGCTCGATTTGATGGAAAGAGAAACTTTGAGTTAGATATTACAAATTTCTATAACTCCGCCGAATTTGATATGCTTTATTTCATCTTCGTTGTTTTCCAGACTAAAAAGAAAAAGAATCAGTTAGTTGATGCTTCCTTATTCGGTCATGTTAAATTACATTAAAAATGGAAGAAACGAAGTTTTTCTTCGAGAAATGTGGATCTAGATCCACCAAATAACTATCTAAAGGCATATGACGCTTTCCTAGATTTTGAGAGAACTACACAATTGAATCTTGGTGTTAATATCGGTACATTCAACTTTATTGAAAATTATCCTACCTATGTCATAAATATGTCTAGGAGAACGAATGTGTTAACTACACTGAAAACTACAATGAAATTAGTTGACACTTTTAATGGCAAAATTCCGAAAGACACAACTGCATATTTAGTAATGTATGGTAAGAAAAATTTTACATAGAATTCACAACACAGAATTTTGATTGGAAATTTTTAATTTTTAATTTTTACTCCTTTGTAGAAAATGTTAGGGGGATTTAAACCAATCGTTGACTGTGTCATGTTAGCATTTTCAATTTTTAGAATGGGTTAATATTTGGCTGAGTTATTAGCAAAAAATCGAATTATCACGAAGTATCGTCCCCCGCTGGCAGCTGCATGCGCGAGACATTGCGTAACTCTTGCCCATATTAGATCGCTAACTCTAATGGCCTCTAGAACAAACAGCAGGCTTTTATAGAGCAGCTGACGTAGTCTTCAGATAACTAGCCACACCTCCTTATCTCTGTCTCTCTGTCTCTGTCGCCCCAGCTACACTGGTTGGAAACTCTCTGAGCCGTGTATCGGCTCGTGCTACACCTTGTGTTTAGATTGCATTGGTTTTCCTTTTCTTCCCCTGACATGTTTGTTTGATATGCTGTCTGTCATTAAGTGGCTGCTTGGTTGTCTTTTCCCTCTGAATTGCTATCGATATCTGCAGTTTTGCTTCCGGGAAACTGCTATGGAGGAAGTCAGATCTTTGACCGGTTGTAACCTCGTGTGGTGGCACGGAAGTAGGGGCGTTGCGTGGAGAGAGTGTGGTGGACACGGGGGGGAGGGGGGGGGGTAGTGTGGCTCTCCAGCGCGAAGCAGGCGTGGTCAGTTGTACCGAGTCGCCACGTGATGTATGTCTGTTGTGTGTAACGAGCAGGTCGAGTTGACGGAAGAGCTCCCCGCGCGTTGGTTGTATACAAAATCGCCCCACGAGTAGTTGCTGTTCATTTCGCCTTGGTGGGCCGTTAACAAGCTTCTTTAAATCCTCCGTTTCAACACTGGAGTTTAAAAGGAGACACCTAACATGAAGGAGCGGTCACTACCCGTCAAAGTTGCTGAGCGTGTTGTCGCGTGACAACGGTGTGTTGGGTACGCTGGCGACGCGTGCGCGGTCGGATGTGTGGATCCTTGCCATCGGAGGTCGTGTACTGCCTGTTCGAGCATAATTGCAAGTTAAGTTTGTGCAAGGTAATAATTTTGTGTAACCAGCGTCTCTTCTGCCTTGTGGCCTCCGGCGACCGGGTTTCCCGTCCCTAGCACCAGTGTAGTTGAAGACAGTGATCTTTCCTCCTCCTCTCGTAACTGCCGATGGGAGGTGTAGCTTTGGCAGTTTAATTGTTTCGCTATTCTGTCGTGGGTTATGAGTAAATTCATGCTTCTTGTTGGTTGATCATGTGGTCGCTCATTCAGGACTGTGTGGTGTAATGTTTCCTTGCACGAGGTTAGCTCTAGTTCTGTCAGCCAGTTAAGCCATCTTTAACAAGTTTTCGCTGACTAAAACTCGGTGCAGTGACTAGCCTGAGAGTGGCAATTGTGTTTACGGGCGTATTTAAATTGGTCAGTATTCTGTCTAGCCTGAGTATCCCTGAGCGGGTGGTTTGTGGCCGCCTTACACGGGTCCGTCATATCTGTTATGTTCTAATGATTTTCCAGGACACTTTTGTTTAAATTTTTTTAAAATTCCTCCAAGTTTGTAAATTTCTTTTATTGCCATTAATCGTCTGTTTGCTGAGACCTGTTTAATTTTTTTGATGGCGGTGTTGGTAGCTTCAGTACCTCACCGTAGTTTATTAACAAAGTTCTGTATTTACTTTAGTAGCCTGTTTACTAATGTTCTTTAAATTTTTTAAAATTGTTGTATTGCTATAAATTACTTTGATTGGCGTTAGCGGCGTGTTTTAAAAGGTTGTTTATTGCCGTACTGCTAGCTTCTGTGTTTTTCTTTTAAAGAAATTTTTAAATTGTTGTTATGCTATAAATTACTTGATTGCCGTTAACGGCGTGTTTAAAAGGCTGATTATTGCCGTACTGCTAGTTTCTGTAAGATACGAATAAAACATTTGTGAAAATCTCAACTCGACAGTAAACTGATAGAAATTTGGCCCCGTTTCCCAACTTGTGGTGTGGCTTGTAGTAACTGTAACCACTGTGTGTGTCACTATCAATAGATGACTCTGACTGCAGACAATTAATATTACGATAACTTCCCTATTTCTGGCTCGATTTTGATGACTTAAACTTTTGATACGAAGCTAATTAAAGTTTCCTATAGTTTCCAAGTGATTAAAATCAATTTTGATGATCATTATATAGTTGGAGACTTTTTGCTGTCATACCAACTTTGTCACTCAAGTAACAACTACATATACAATCTTAATCGTGTACATAGACTAAAGGATTTAGGCCATTATCTCATGGAATCATGAAGCGTCAGTGGTGTGATGGGAGCTAGCCATTTTATAGAACATTTTCTATCCTTGCTTCTGTGCAATTTATCGCAATTCCACAGGCGAGTTTAAGGCCTGTCATAAAGGGTGGATGGCGTGTTTCAGCCCAAAATAATGGAGCACACTGGTAGCTCAGAGGTAGGTCTGTGATACGCTGATGTACAGAAGGCAGAGGGCTGAAGATCAATGTGGACTGAATGGGAATGTTTTGCACTTTTTTCTTACATTAACCTTTGTAATCAAAAGAACGAATTTCATGACCTAGAGTTCGTTGTATGATTTCCAAGCAGCCTTTTGACGGGCCTTTCAGGGCTCATCGAGAGTCTTTTTTGAATTTTCATTTTTTGGGTGCGTTAGGTTTGTCTAACGGAAGATTGTCTACGAGTGCATCCAACCTACCCATTGGAATATAAAATTCGTCAATGGCACATCACTAAATAAATCTACCAAAAGGGGATAGAAAATATCGAGGATATACGCAAAGTGGCGGCTCTTTTCAGCACGCAAAATGCGTCACTTAAGACCGGTTTTAATTGTGATTACGTGATCAACATCGATCAAACAGGATGCGAATATCGGGTGAACATTCGACGTATGTTTCACATAAGGGAGAAAAACGAACCCTTGCAGTTGGCAGTAAAAAAAACTAACACATTCGTACACGGCGCAACATGTCATCACAGCCTCTGGAAAAGTGTTGCCAAAGATCTTCCTGTGCTTAGAAGAAATGAATGTTTCATTTGATCCTCTGGTTATAGAAGAGGTCAATCGCTCAACCGACTCGTTGTTCCAGATCTGGGAAATTGACAAATGTGATTTACAGAACATTTATTGAGTATGTTAAAATCATACGTTGGTGATAACAAGTTTTGTCTGATTTGGATTTCTGGGGTGGACAAACAAATACTCTGATGTATGTCACCATGTTTATAGATGACGAGGGTCAACCGACGTGCACGTTAAATGTATTACCGCCAAACTGCACACTTGTGTGCCAGCCATGTGATGTTTATTTCTGTCGCCAGGTTAAAAATTTTATTTCGAGGCTTCAGAATTGCAGTTTGCTTCTGGAAACCCAGTGGAAATTGCACAACCGCATGGATGTAATAACTATTTTCAGCATAATTCACAACTAAGTTTCAGCAAACCCGAAGAGACTTTCAAGACTCGCCCAGTGTTTGCTCGTCCTCAGTTGGCCTGCCGGTTTCTCGTGGACGCTGAATGCGTTTACCGCCACAGAGGCGCCTGACGTTTCCTGAGTCACACCCGATTCTCCTCCACTTTCTTCTCCTGTTTCCGTATCTGTCAAACTCCCAGACCTCAGATACATACAAGAAACGTAACCGCAAACCAAAGATAATGCACAGAACGAACTGACACAGTTGAAAGACGCTGATGGCAACGCTGTTATCATCGAAGAGAACAATGAAAACGTGGAAGGGAATATGCACAACAACAAACTACACGTTCCAAAACTACTTCACAGAATATCGGGGAGGCTGTGGGAACCAGAACTAAACACACGGATTACCGGTATGTCTACTTCATATTGAAGATTTGCAACACATTCAGTATACTATCTAGTGGTGGGCAAGAAATCGCGTATCTGTTAGAAATCACAGTGATTGAGAAGTCACAGATATCACAATAACAACTTTACAAAATCTAACTGCGATTTCAGTCACAGTTAGCAGTCGCAAGTAGCATTTCACATTCAACGCCGCGAGCCATCCGTTGGCCGAATTCCATACTCCTTTCTGCGATTTCAGTGACAAGTCGCGGCTAGAAGTCGCAAGTAGCAACTAAAAAGCGCAGTTAACAGTGTCATCTGTAGGCCAAAGTTCGTACTACGTTCATCTCTGCGACACGCTATCGAGTGAAACTGCGATTTCCGTGACAAGTCGCAACTAAGAGTCGCAAGTAGCAACTAAAAAGGGCAGTTAGCACTGCCATCTGTTGAGCAAAGTTCATACTACGCTATTCGCTACCGAGTCAAACTGCGATTTCTGTGACAAATCGCAACTAAGAGTCGCAAGTAGCAAAATGGTTGAAATGGCTCTGAGCACTATGGGACTTAACATCTATGGTCATCAGTCCCCTAGAACTTAAAACTACTTAAACCTAAACCGGGCGCAAGAAGCAACTAAAAAGCGCAATTAACATACTTTTCCTAGTGCCATCTGTTGACCGACGTACGTACTTCGTTATGAGAGCCTTGTGCCTCACGAGATAGGTGTGATGTGCTGTGTGTGCATATGAAGGGCTTATTTCAATAGTGGTATAAGTCCATTTTTGTTCATTTTGAGATACAGAGTCGTAAAGTTAAATGAGCGCTGAAAAATCTGCAGTTGAGATACCAGAAATATTGAAGCATATGACTTCTTGCTAGAGATGAACTTTATTTATGTTTGTTTGGATCATTAATTTCAGAAGCATTATAGACAGAAAAGTGGAGGTAATGGACTTGTACCACTATTGAAATAAGCCCTTCATATTATATGACGACATGCACATTCAGCATCAGTTATGGTTAGTTAAATACTGCTGTGACTCTGAATGTATTATATTAATAAGAAGCAACATTGCCTTTTTCTCCTGAAAATATCAAGTAACGTAACAAATGTGTTTGATTCTGCTTCCAATATGACAGTTTTGGTTAATATTCCACATGCCTACAGGACTTTGCAATGTTAACACAGCAGAACTCAGACATCTGTATAAGTGTAGTGAAATGAAAACAGTATTACTGAGTCATATGAATGCCTCACTTTTGTTCCGACACAGTTTAAGACTCGGGAGAAAAGTTTTACATCTGGTGTTCTACATGGCAACTTCACACACAAGAACTTTTTGCCGACACTACTACCACCTACATAAGTAAGCTTTTCCTGTGTTACTTTTAAGTAAAGCACTTAAAGGGAAGGGAGGGGGGGCACGTCGCTATCCAACAAGTGTTTACCAGTAAGTAAGTGGCGGAAAATTACGGGTATTGGACGGCTTAACATGTGGAAAATGAGATTTTTATTATTCACTCACTGTATTTAACATTTATTATTCGTTTAAAAGCGCACAACAACTTCAATAAAACACAGTTTAATCACTCACACACTTATTTCACTTTTAAACTTCAAATCCTCTAAGAGCTGTCTTGAATCTTCACGAGTCTCTCAACAGCCTTGATGTGGACAGATACGTACCAGCAACCAGTAATCAGAGTCAGAACTGCGTCTGCAAAAACACAAGGAGTATTAAACAATTTTTGCTGTCACTAATTACTAGCAATATAATTGACAGAGTGGATTGCTAATATTTGCTATAATGAATGTCCCATTTGCAAGAACGATCTCACTGAAGTAATTAAGTCAATCGAAACGCTTAGAAACTAACCTCTCGTCTGACGAAAACGGTCTAAAGACGCAGTGGCAATTTCTTCAGATCTGTTGACAACGATATTTTGAATTATGACTTTACTGAGTGACTGAAATGTAGTTCAGGTACCTGTGAACATAACAATATGTTAGAATTCATTTTCTAAACACGAACTATTACGATACTGTACGGCTACTTACATATTAATTACACTATTAATATTTTCACAGTTGTTTCTTAAATACAAAATTAAAGCCAACGGAATAAAAAAACGTAAAACGTACTTGCCAATGACAGGTTTGTTGAGATGCAATGTTCTGTGTTGACAGATGTAACTTTTTCATACGGTGGTAAGTCGCAGAAATCGCAGGAGTCACAGAAATCGCAGAAATCGCAGAAGTCGCAGAAGTAGCAGAAGTCGCGGAAATAGCAGAAATCACAGTGGCGGAGGGATACACGACCTATGTTCCTTAACTGCGACAAATCACAGTTAAGAATAACAGATACTGAAAAGTAGCATTCACAGAAATCACTGATATCGGAAAATCGCAGTTTAGCCCATCACTAATACTATCTAAGCGCCTGATATCATAAACGAGAGGGTTAGTATATTCTAATAAAGAAATGAGAATTCTTCCTGGTTGCATCTGAAAACCTAAGAGGTTCTCACATGAGCGAAATCGTGAGACTGAAACCAAATCGAAACCCCACACTGGGCGCCAAAAGGGTAGTGAATTGAGAACTTTTGTGATATCACTTAGCTAACTAACGAGATCGCTCCACGTTGGGAGCCAACAACAATAATTAAAATTAAGTCAACCACAAAAGGTTATGAGATTACTTGATTGATAATCGAATGGAATAGACTGTTTAAATAAATGAAACGCGAAATGACTACATTTACTTCAGTACATTTTACACGCAAAAGTAAACAGAAAATTCACCAATCTCAGGGCGGCTTTGGCTGGACGTGGGCACGACTCAGTTATCAAGGGGAATGAGGCAGGAGTGAATCGTCTCGCCATTACTCGCGGCAGCTCGCCGTGTGGCGCTGTCGGCGGCAGGCGCTGCGTCGGGGGGCGGACGTTAGCGGCGGGTGGGGGAGCCGCCGGGTCCCCTCGCCGCCGCGCTGTCCCACCCACTGCCTTCCTCACTCCTCGTCAACGGCTCCCCGAAATTTTCCTCCTCTAGACACTGTCACTGGCGGATTTAATTCGCAGTGCCGCCCAGTGACTGATCGCCGCTTCATGGCCGCGCTCCCCTGTGCAGCGTTGACATTTTTTATCTTGCGTTAGCTGGTGTGTGGCTCGGACATTGGCGTCTTTCTCAAGATTTCACAGCCAAGGCTGTCAGCACTGGTCACGGCATTCCTGAGGTGTTGTGAAAGCAGCCACACAACAGATCTGCGGCCTTGACATTCACTAGTATGTGCAAGACCATATCTGTGACGTTCGACACGTGTATACGTGGGAACGTGTTTGTCCCCACACAAAACGAAACAAAATTTTGATGTGTGACACACACATTGCCAATATGACGTAAGTAATTTAAGCAACAATTGTAATACGCAAGTGTAATGTTATCCACTGGTGTGTCTGTCCTATTTACTGTACTTTTAGGCTTCCGTACCCCAATCGGTAGAAACAGAACCCTTATGCAATCACTGTGTTGTTCGAATATCTGTCCAACTGTTAAAAATCATTTTTCTCAGAAAAAGGTAGTTGCAGCAAACCGAAAGTAATCTCACGTACTAAAGTCTTCACTGAGTAAAAACTTGAAGCTTCCAGGTCAATGCAATCAAAAGATACTGCCATTTATATCACCTAATTTCATACCTTGTACTCACACATCATAACGTTTATTGTACTTTCTATTCTCCTGGAATCATGAGATTCGGGAAGAAGCAAGGTTTCGCAGTAGAATTAAAGAAAAAATCTAAATTTCTCAGTTTGTAATTATATCACAATTCTTTTTATCACTTGTTATCCAATAGTCTGCTTATCTTTTAGTCTGTTAAGACTCCTTTTCCTCAGGACAGGATGGACGTGTCGATTTTGCATGGATCTCGAAGCCGCATAAATTTTGAAAAATCCTGAAGCTTATTATCGGTGAAAAAATCGGATATAAAAACTGAAGGTGAAGGTGCCAAAAGGGCGCAAAGATAAAGGACTGATGTGTTTGTAATCTCAGCCATAGATATTTGAAGTATGAAATACCAATAGACGTGACTAGGAGCAAAGCTTAGTGTTGTATTTAAAGAACTTACGAAAATTAAAGAATTTATTTATGCACAACATTTGATATTTTCGCCATAGCAGCCATTATAAACAAATTACCGGAGCTAGTGACACCCAATCCCGCTATGTAGAGTTGTCCATGTGAGAAACAATTCGTTCTGAGGTCGACGCCAGCACCTTGCTACTTCTTGATGGTCACGACGAAGCGTTTGCTCACGGGAAACTGCCCCTGTTCGAATTGGAAAGCGAAATTGTTGGGAATGAGGGGTGTGTCTGGTATGAAAACTATTTCTCCACCTCCAAAGCATGTGAGAATTTCAGCTTCCATAATATTATTACAGAGAGACGTCACTCTAAAGCGAGTTCCATTACACAGCTTCAGAGAGGTAAAGTATTGAAACAACATAACTTCAATACCCACATTCAGATCGACATTGACCATGTGGAGCCCAGATGCAGAGAAGCAGATAATGAACTCTACCAGAAAATCGATAGCAGCAGTCCACTCTATTTATGGGATGATGTACCCCCTCGCCTCAAAAGTGAGATTGACGGGAAGTGAAAATGGCTAAGCAGGGATGGCTAGAGGACAAATGTAAGGATGTAGAGGCTTATCTCACTAGGGGTAAGATAGATACTGCCTACAGGAAAATTAAAGAGACCTTTGGAGAAAAGAGAACCACTTGTATGAATATCAAAAGCTCAGATGGAAACCCTGTTCTAAGCAAAGAAGGGAAAGCAGAAAGGTGGAAGGAGTATATAGAGGGTCTATACAAGTGCGATGTACTTGAGGACAATATTATGGAAATGGAAGAGGATGTAGATGAAGATGAAATGGGAGATATGATACTGTGTGAAGAGTTTGACAGAGCACTGAAAGATCTGAGTCGAAACAAGGCCCCAGGAGTAGACGACATTCCATTAGAACTACTGACGGCCTTGGGAGAGCCAGTCCTGACGAAACTCTACCATCTGGTGATCAAGATGTATGAGACAGGCGAAATACCTTCAGACTTTAAGAAGAATATAATAATTCCCATCCCAAAGAAAGCAGGTGTTGACAGATGTAAAAATTACCAAACTATCAGTTTAATAAGCCACAGCTGCAAAATACTAACGCGAATTCATTACAGACGAATGGAAATACTAGTAGAAGCCGACCTCGGGGAAGATCAGTTTGGATTCCGTAGAAATATTGGAACACGTGAGGCAATACTGACCCTACGACTTATCTTAGAAGCTAGATTAAGGAAAGGCAAACCTACGTTTCTAGCATTTGTAGACTTAGAGAAAGCGTTTGACAATGTTGACTGGAATACTCTCTTTCAAATTCTGAAGGTGGCAGGGGTAAAATACAGGGAGCGAAAGGCTATTTACAATTTGTACAGAAACCAGATGGCAGTTATAAGAGTCGAGGGGCATGAAAGGGAAGCAGTGGTTGGGAAGGGAGTGAGACAGGGTTCCAATGTTATTTAATCTTTATATTGAGCAAGCAGTGAAGGAAACTAAAGAAAAATTCGGTGTAGGTATTAAACTTTGAGGTTTGCTGATGACATTGCAATTCTGTCAGAGAAAGCAAAGGACTTGGAAGAGCAGTTGAACGGAATGGATAGTGTCTTGAAAGGAGAATATAAGATGAACATCAACAGAAGCAAAACGAGAATAATGGAATGTAGTCGAATTAAGTCGGGCGATGCAGAGGGAATTAGATTAGGAAATGAGACACTTAAAGTAATAAAGGAGTTTTGCTATTTGGGGAGCAAAATAACTGACGATGGTCGAAGGAGAGAGGATATAAAATGTAGACTGGCAATGGCAAGAAAAGCGTTTCTGAAGAAGAGAAATTTGTTAACATCGAGTATAGATTTAAGTGTCAGGAAGTCATTTCTGAAAGTATTTGTATAGAGTGTAGCCATGTATGGAAGTGAAACATGGACGGTAAATAGTTTGGACAAGAAGAGAATAGAAGCTTTCGAAATGTGGTGCTACAGAAGAATGCTGAAGATTAGATGGGTAGATCACATAACTAATGAGGAGGTATTGAATAGGATTGGGGAGAAGAGAAGTTTGTGGCACAACTTGACTAGAAGAAGGGATCGGTTGATAGGACATGTCCTGAGGCAACGGATCACGAAATTAGTATTGGAGGGCGGCGTGGCGGGTAAAAATCGTAGAGGGAAACCAAGAGATGAATACACTAAGCAGATTCAAAAGGATGTAGGTTGCAGTAGGTACTGGTAGATGAAGAAGCTTGCACAGGACAGAGTAGTATGGAGAGCTGCATCAAACCAGTCTCAGGACTGATGACCACAACAACAACATACCCCCTCGTTCCCATCAATATTTCTAAAATGATCTTGTATGTAGCAAACCGCGTCATCATTTTCGAGCGTCACTATTGCTCTTTCACAATGACAAGAATTCTCCTAACAATGTTTTGGACACGTCTCAATAAAAGAAACGAGTAAGTTCCTCCACGACAGGAAAAACTAGAAAAAGGTTCCCTTCCAGAGTTGACCCATTCTGTTCGGCCAATAAATCCCCGCCGACTTTTAATAAATCGTCCGAGAATTCCTGCATATGGGGATTGCCACACAGCGGAGCCCTGATGTTCCACATTACACTCACTTTCTGTACCCACGGCCAGAGCATGGATTGTTTGGGACATGTGCTCACGTCATCTGCTATAGTTTCTCGGAACGTGAACCAGTTGAGTCTGGCGGAAATCGCAAGAAATGAAACAGATACGCCTCCCATAATGCAATCGCTTTTCTGGATGTCTTTCAGTGTGCGATTGACTTCTTCCACGGCTTTTTTGTGTGCCATGATGCATTCGTCCCAAACGATTAGTCTCCATTCTGCAAAAATCTTCGCCTTGTCACTGTTTTGTGACACTGCACATACATGGGTTTCATTTATGTATAGGTCCAAAGATACCTGGACTGTAGTGTGCGCAATTTTCCCTCCAAGGAGTAAGGTAGCAGCTGTACCAGAAGACGGAACAGCTAATGCTGTCTTCCCTTGCCTTCTGACTTCTGCCAGTGATAACTGACTCAAAAAGGTTTCGCCTTTACCACCAGGGGCATCAGGGAAAAAGGATTCACCCTGCTGTTGATTAATGCCTCTTAATAATTTGTCATATGCTGACTTTTGATCATCGGGAAGGATCTCAATATTATTATTCATGATCTCAGCCGCATCATACCCCGAGTAACTTGTGTACTGTCAGCGGTTTCTTGCGGTTTTGGAAGACCATAGGACAGCTGTGGCGAAGATTGTTGCCCGAGTGCCAAGGCGCTGAGACTCGCTTCACATTTCCCCCACCACCACGTCACACTGTCTGAGCGCGAGGAGGGGGAAGAGGGGAAAACAGCGAAGAGCTGCATTTACATGCAAGTCCAGTCGCACTGCATGTGACTTGGTTTTATATGTCAAAAATTTCAACAACAGAAATCACAAATAAAACAAGTTTCCGGTATTAATTAATTATTTTTGCCACCATGAAGACATAACATAGTTTTTATCTGGTACAAAGTACTGGTGTGCGCACAGATGCAGACAGTTTCACAAAGTTTCCCATGTTAGCATGTAACTATGACTTATTTACTTTCATAATCGAAAAAGGTCCTTCACGCAAATACGTTGTACAGAACAATGAATCCCATCTGTCGATCGTTGTATATTTTTGCCCTCTCATTATCACCTAAATGTTTACATTCTCTTTGCGTGGTATTGTAATTGCATTTGATAGCAAATAAGGAATACCTGTCACTTATGCAAATTGAGAATTCCCGCCCCTCTCTTCTGACATTGTCATTTACTTTAAAGGATTGTGGCTATAGATCGCTAGACTGCCTCTTTTTGTGCAAACAGCCACTGGACCTGTAAACTTCCTTCATACCACGACCAAACATCGAAGGGTAAACAGCGCTCAAACTGCAATCCTGCCGGACTCAGAGAGCTGCGCGGAGCGAGAAATGGCGCACCGCAGTGCTGAGTGAAACGCCGCGCTGTTCCGGCTACTTGTGAGAAGGGCTGAGCAAAGCCGAGTGACGGGCCGAGCCTCGGCACACCCACGGCCCACACAGGCTGCACGCGTCAAGTCTGGCGCGCCGTGGTCGGTGGCCGGCCCTGCCGTAGTCACTCAGATGACCGCTGCCAACGGAAAAACGATGTCTTGAAGCGAGTAAAGGCAACGACTGACAACACTCTCGTCAGATTCTGCTGCGCGCCAAGCCGCAAAAAGAATATCATGAAACAGTTGTCACTGGTATTTCTTTCCCAACTGGACAGGATGGGAAGGTCCGCGGAACATCACCATAACTGCAAACAAATGGCGTAGTCGACTGTGACTTTCACCGATTACGTCATCTTCGACCGATTCATCGCGTTTTTGGTCGTAATTTAGTAGGCATATCGCACTGAAAGCTGCGTGAAACGATGTATGTTCAACGCCATTTGCAGTACTCAGAAATCGAAAGATGCGGCTCTGTGGACTGTCTGCAGTAAAAGGTGCAAGTAATGGCGTTTGCTGTTACCTAGATGGAGAGTGTATACTCTACCTAATGTGTGGTTCTAGTAAATGCACAGAAACCCTTACGCTGGTTGACAGCATTGGTGTCTATTAAAAACGCCTGTGTATGTCCAAAATCTAGTAACATGGCATACTGTCGTTCTGAAGATTTCGAACAAAGCTGTATTCCTGACAGAGATTGAAATAATCTAAGAGTGTGGTACAGCCATGGGCATACCCAGCGAAGGGCACGTCTTCGGCACGTTACTGTCGGCTTATCCTAGGAGATTATTACTGAATTAAAAAGTTGTATTTTTAAACAAGTGCATTCTTATATTTAAAATGTTTATTTAAAACAGTTTTTCACTAGTTTACTGTTTTATTTAATAAGAAGTGCTGTATGTTGTCTCGAGTCCTTGTTTCCTGAGACTAGAATGACCTGCCCCCCGCCCCTCCTAGTTCAGATCCTGGATACGCCCTTGGGTACAGCGAGGATTTTCTAAAGGCGCCTTCCCATTTCCAGGTTTTAAATAGACTCCCTCACTGTATTCAAAATGAACATGTAAGGACATAATGGTAGGATGCTCTTCACGAATAGTGAAACCCTTTATGTGCTACAGGTACTAACATAGCGACCTGACTGATGTTTGGTCACCTCATCATGATCAGCACTCCGAAAATCAAACGTCGCCTCGTTACTTCCTTATTCCTGTATCTGCAGATGTATTAGATCGACTCTACTCTAGCCCGGTATTCGACATTCAGGTGAGCTACAAATGCACGTGAGAGTACAGGGGAGTATGGTACTACCATCGATTGTCTACTGACTGCAACACACTCACCATGCATATTAACTTCAGCTGTGAAACCGCCAATTTTACGCGCCTGGCGGCGATAGATGGATACTAGTTTTCACCAGTAACATCTTCACCAGCATATTTCGTTAACGAAAATTTTCGGAAACCTCTTCATACAACGGCATTCTTTCACGCAAGATGAACTGGTAATTAATTAGCCGCATTTTCCATGTATCACTTTGGTTCCCTATAGTTCTGGCTTGTTTAGATGATATTTAATCTGATAATGTAATAGATATACTATGTCTGTCTGAGCATCACATTGTGTCTGATATGGAAAAGGTAAATATCAGGGGTTATAAACCAGCTGCACATATGAGTAGAGAGAATAAGGTGAGAGAAAGAGTTGCCATATATGTCAAAACTTGTCACTGTGTAAACAGCTTAGATACCAAAAAAGGTTTGTCTAGAGCAACATATAGAAGCAAGTGCCTTTCAACTTAAACTGAAGGAGGGCTCTTTTATAATTGTGACAGTATGTAGATCCCCTTCAGGAAACTTTCATTTCTTCCAGGAAAACTTGCATGCGTGGTTGTGCTATCTGTCAGAAAGGGGAAAGCAAATTATTATTTGTGCGGACTTCAATGTTGATTCACTGATAGAGTGTAATAGGAAGAATGACCTGGAAGTCTTGTTCGGTTCTTCCAGTTTGACATCTGTCATTGATTTTCCTACTGTGGCAGTAAAGGACAGCAGCATATTGACAGATAATTCTTTTATAGACCAAGATGTTTAAAAACATAAATTCTTATCCTGTTGAGAATGGCCTTTCTGATCATGGTGCTCAGCTAGTTAAGGTATATGACATAGCTCCATTCAGTAATTCAAACTACCTTCCAAAATAGTGAGTTCGATTAATGACTCAACAATTAGAAATTTCAGGGAAAATATTCAGCGCCGCACAACTGCTACGGTCACAGGTTCGAATCCTGCCTTGGGCATGGATGTGTGTGATGTCCTTAGGTTAGTTAGGTTTAAGTAGTTCTAAGTTCTAGGGGACTGATGACCATAGATGTTAAGTCCCATAGTGCTCAGAGCCATTTGAACCATTTTTTTGAAAATATTCAGCAGCTAGACTGGCATGAGGTGTACAAGGAACCCAATGCTAATTTAAAATATAACTTATTTCATGAAACACTTGTAAGAGAATTTGAAAACTGTTTCCCCAAGGAAGTAGTTAAATCTATTTATAAGAAACCACGCAAAAAAAACCTTGGCTTACTAAAGGTTAAAAATATCTTGTAACCACAAAAGGGAACTGTACCTAAAAACAAGAAAGAGTAATGACCCAGAAACAGCCAAATATAATAGAAACTGCTGTGCTACATTAAGAAAGGTTATTAAAAAGTCCAGAAGTATGTGCATCATGTTTGAGGCTATTACCTTTGATAACAAAATCAAAACAATTTGTAATATTATTACAAGGGAGACAGGGCAACTAAGAGTACAGGATGATGGCATTACCATCAAAGCGAATGGAAACTTGACAAACAACAAGCTGGAACTCTAAAACATTTTGAATAACCGTTCTTTTTAAATGTTGTAGAGAAAATAGGATCTAAATGTTCATTAGAAGAAGCAAGGCACTTAATGGAAGAGGCCTTACTCACAATTTGATACAACTGAAATTCCTCCCACATCTCCTTCTGAAATTAGGAAGATAATAAACTCTCTCAAGAATAAAAGCTCACATGCAATTGATAGCATTTCCATCAGGATAATAAAAGCTTGTTCCCAAGAGATAAGGGGGTTTCTTAGCCACATATGTAATAGCTCTCTGAAGCAGGGTATTTTCCCAGAGAGACTGAAGTATGCCATTGTTAAACCACTGCATGAAAAAGGGTATACGTCTGATGTCAACAACTATCGCCCAGTCTCTCTTCTGACTTCCTTATCCAAAATCCTTGAAAAAGTAATGTATCGTACAGTAGCTTCACGCCTTTGTAAAAATAAAGTTTTAATAATATGTCAGTTTGGTTTCCAGAAAGGTTTTTCAACGGAAAATGATATATATACTTTCACTAATGAAATATTAAATGCTCTGAGTAACTGTAAGTCACTTCTTGGGATTTTTTGTGATCTCTAAAATGCTTTTGACTGTGTAAATCATGGAATACTTATAGATAAGCTCAAGTACTGTGGTATGAATGGGACAGCGCTGAAATGGTTTAAATCATACCCAACTGGAAGAGAGCAGGAAGTTGAAACAAGCAGTTCGCATAATATGCAAAAAACTGGTAATTTCTCAAACTGGGGAATAATCGAGAATGGGATGCCGCAAGGTTCGGTCTTGAGTCCTCTGCTGTTCTCAATATATATTAATGACTTGCCATTCTATATTCACAAAGATGCAAAGCTCGTACTTTTGCCGATCATACAAGTATAGCTATCGCACCCAACAGACAAGAATTAACTGATGAAATTGTAAACGACGTTTTTCAGAAAATCATGAGGTGTTTCTCTGCAAATAGGCTCCCATTAAACTTTGACAAAACACAGTATATACAGTTCCACACAGTAAATGAAATGACACCATTAATAAATATAGATTTCGAACAGAAGTTGCTAGCTAAGGTAGAATATTCAAAATTTCTAGGTGTATGCGCTGATGAGGGGTTGAACTGGAAAAAAACACACTGAAGATCTACTGAACGTCTGAGTTCAGCTACTTATGCTATTAGGGTCATTGCAAATTTTGGCAATATGCATCTCAGTAAATTAGCTTACCACACCTATTTTCATTCTGGGGTAACTCATCATTGAGTAAAAGAGTGTTCATTGCACAAAAGCGTGTAATCAGAATAATTTCTGGAGCTCATCCAAGATCGTCCTGCAGACACTTATTTAAAGAGCTAGGGATTTTAATTGTAGTCTCACAGTGTATATATTCACTTATGAAATCTGAACGAATTCAAAAGTAATAGCAATGTACATGGCTACAACACTAGGAGAATGGATGATCTTCACTACTCAACGTTAAATCCAACTTTGGCTCAGAAGGGGGTAAATTATGCTGTCACAAAAGTGTTTGGTCACTTACCTAATAGCATCAAAAGTCTTACAGATAGCCATATAGCATTTGAAAGGAAATTAAAAGATTTTCTGAATGGCAACTTCTTCTACTAATTAGATGAATTTTTGGATACTGGAATTGGGTAATTTCCCCACCCCCACCCAAAAACATTAAGTGTCATTTCTTTTCTTCTTCTTTGCGGGTGGATTGCTTAGGACCATGCGTAATCAACATTTGTTGGCCTTTCTTTTCGCCCAGTATTTCTTCATAAACAACGAATGGGCTAGCTTTCGTTGCATAGACCATCTATGTCGGTTAGTTTTTCTCTCTTCTTCCTCAAAACCCCGTGTGTTTGTGATTTTTCTGATTTCATTTCTATCATGTAGATTTGGAGACCCTAATTCTCTTAGATCTTTTTCCGTCTGTTTGTACCAGTTCGGTCTTGTAGTTTTGTTCTTTAAAAATATATGGATTTTGTACGTTAACCTGTTTGAGTCCATTCTTTCTAAGTGCCCCATGAATTGGATTCTCCTCATGCGCATTGTGTCTGTTATTTTGAAGATATTTTTATATATTTCTGCATTGGGTTTTGAATAATGTACCCCATCTTTAGTTCTTGGTCCTAGGATTTTCCTCATTATCTTACGTTCTTTCACTTCTAATTCCTCTTTTAGTGTTCTGTGTTGAAGGTTTAGTGTCTCAGATGCGTAGAGAGCTTCGGGTCTAATTACTGTTGTATAGTGTCGTATATTGCATTTCCACGAGAGACTCTTTTCGTTGTAAATGTTTTTTGTTAACTGAAACGCCATCTCCATTTTCTGGACTCTTGATCTGACAGATTTCTTTTCATTACAATTTTCTGCAATCCATTCACCTAAATATTTAAATTCTTGTACTCGTGAGATGTAGTTATTACCAATTTTGAGATCAGAAGGTGCATTTTGATGTCAGTCATAAATTTTGTTTTTTTTTCAAATGAAATTTGTAATCCTATTTTAGCTGCCTCTTCTTGTAATAATTCTAGCTGTTTCTGTGCATCGGTAACGTCTTGTGCAATCAGTGCCATGTCATCAACAAATGCTAAACAGTCTAATTCTATGCCCTTATGTCTTGGTCCCAGTCTGTGTGCTGGTGCACCTGCTTTTCTCCATTCTCTAACAACTTTCTCAAGAGCACAATTGAAGAGCAGTGGGGACAGTACATCCCCTTGTCGTACTCCTGTGTCTATTTCAAATTCTGTGCTCAATTCTCCCATAAATTTTACTTTGGATTTGGTCTCCGTGAATGTTTCTTTTATGATGTTTGTTGTCTTTTGATCTAGTCCAAATTCTGCTAATACTTCAAAAAGGGATTCTCGGTCTATACTGTCATATGCTTTTTTAAAGTCGACAAACGTGATGACATAACTTTTGTTTGAAGTACTATGTAAATATTTCATTCAGTTTTTCAAGTTAAGGATTTGTTCTACGCATGATCGACCTTTTCTGAACTCACCTTGGTATTCGCCTAGTTTTGAATCCAGCTGAGGTTCTGCGCGGTTTAGTAGGGCTTTAGACAGAATTTTGTATGTTATTGACAATAAAGAGATTCCACGATAGTTGTTGGGGTCTGTTTTACTTCCTTTTTTGTACAGAGGATGTATGATTGCAGTCTTCCAATCTGTGGGGATTTTTTCAGTTTTCCAGATTTCATGTATAATTTCTTTGAGTTTTGCAATAAGATTTTCGCCTGCATTTTTCCATAATTCTGCGATGATTTGGTCTTCTCCTGATGCTTTGTTATTTTTCAGTGACTGAATTATCTCCTTAATCTCTTGTAAACTTGGTGGCTTTGAGTCTGGGTTTCGTTGTGTACGATGGAACTCAAATTTTTCTGCAGGCTTTTCACAATTCAGTAATTTAGAAAAGTATTTTGCAAGAATTTCACAGTTTTCGGTGTTGATATGAGCAATGTCCCCATGGTCATTTTTGAACTGGAGTGATGGAGGAGAGTACTTTGTTAATTTTTGTTTGAATACTCTGTCGGAATTTTGGGAATTGTTTTTCTTGAAATCATTCTCTATGTCTTGCAATTTTTTGTTTTCGTGTTGTTTACGGACTGTTCGTATTGCTTTTGTGACTGTTTTCCTAGTATCTTTGAGATCTTCCAGGGTCTTTTGATTTTTGTTGCACAACCAATTTTGCCACGCCTGTTGTCTGAGATTTATCAGTTGGTCACACTCATCTGTCCACCATGGGTGTTTACGTGTTCTTGTTTGCGGTGCTACAGTCTCAGCTGTATTTAAAAGTCCTGCTTGCAGTTGTAGCCAATTTTGTGGTTTTAGATTTTGCGTTCCTTTTGTAAATTGTTGATTGCCATTTATCTTCTGTACATCATATTTACGGTGTGGAGATTTCTTAGTGAATTTTCTTTTTCCTGGAATGACATCTAGGGAGAATTTTGTTGGGTAATGGTCGGAATCTAGCTCTAGTCCATTAAGGACTTTAAGTTTCATGATTTCTACTGTATTTACGCGGGAGATCATTACATGATGCAACTGACATTCACCTAGTAATGGATTAGGTGAGATCCAAGTTTTCGCTTTCGAGGCTCTTTTCTTGAAAAATGTTGATTTAAAAAATAGGTCATGGTTTTTGCTGATTTCAATGAGTCGCATGCCATTCCGGTTGGTCTGTGTATGCCCTGACCATTTACCTACCCAATATCGATATTTCTTTTCTTTACCGATTTGTGCATTGAAATCGCCCATAAGGATTTTGACATGGTTATTTGGGATTTTTTGGAGAATATTATCTAATTGGTTCCAGAATTCTTCTACTTCTTCTATTTTGTTTTTGTTAGTGATGTTAGTTGGTGCATGTCCGTTGATTAGGGTGTATATCTAATTAGCTGATTTTATTGTCATCGTGGAGAGCCGACCCGAGTAAGATTTGAAAGTTGCGACTGAATCAAGTATTGATGTATCTACTATAAATCCAGTTCCAAATTGTGGACAATTTGCCATGGCTCGTTTTCCAGGTTTTCCTTTGTATATCCTGTATCCTTCCGAATCAAAAGGATTTTCATCTGTATATCGTGATTCCTGAAATGCAATAATTTTGATTTTACGTTCTCTGGATTTGTCCAGGATGTTTTTTAGTTTTCCCATTTTTAAGAGAGAATTTACATTAAACGTCATTAGCCAAATTCTATATTTTGGTTTGATTTTGTTATTACGAGGTTTTGAGGTACTCCGATTTACCTCCATGCACACTTCTGTGGTCTCCCCAGAATCCGAATAGACCACTTGCGGTTTTTCAACCGTGGGATTTGACCCACTGGGGTAATTTGTCTTTGAAGGTGCTGTATCCATGTTGATTTAATTGGACTGGGTTTGGGACTGAAATTGAGATTTCAGTCTGGTTAAGCTCAGAGTTCCACTTCTGAGTTTTATAGATCAGCCACCACTAACATGTGGAACAGACATGTCATTTAATATTTTGTCTAATGTAATATTTTGTATAGGCACCTTTTATTAACCTGACATGTTCCACATCATCATGAAGTGTGATATTCATGATCTACGGAACAAGTAATAATCTAATCCAATCTAATGATTTTAGCACATCATTTGTATTAGTACAGATGTGTCTGCGTATGTACTGGGGGGTAAAAGTTTTTCAGACACATCGAAGGGGACGTCAAAGCATGAGATAATTGAATTTGGCAGTCACATACTGTCAGAATCAGAGAGGAGCTATGGTGTGTTGAAAACCATTGCAGAGGAGTGGGGATTTCGAAAATTTGAAAACTACTTACTGGGATTATTCATGGGTCACATAGCAGTGAGCTTTCTCAGAACTTGAAGGTTGCAACTAAGTATGTATACTATATTGTCCTTGTACCTGCATGGAAATTCGGTATAAAAGAGGTGTTGAGAATATCCTGGTAGATGCTTTGTCTCTGATGCCAATGGTGAATGGAGGTTCTCAAGAGGGAGTATCACGCAAGTTCGAGATAAAAATACTATACTTTGAAGAATCGAGAACATGATTAGGAAGATGTGTGTGACTTTTAGGTATGAGGAATGTACAGATGACAACTTGAAGTTAGTCAAGTATTACTTCATCTCAGACAGTTATCCAGACCTCAAAGCCCACTACAAACTGCACAACGATGTCTTTTTTAAGAGGAAGGATGACTGGAGACTATATTTCCCAGACCAACATGTGGGGATATTTGTAGACTTTATATTTGAAACTTATATGCATTTAGGGTCATATTTAATGACTTATTGAAGGAAGGGGATTAGAGTTTAGCGTCCTGTCAACAACGAGGTCATTAGAGATGGAGAAAAAGCTCGGATTAGCGAAGGATGGAGAATTTAATCGGCCATGACCTTTCGAAGGAACCTTAAGTGATTAAGAGCAATCATGGAAGACCTAAATCAGGCTGACCTGTCATGGGTATGAACTGTTGTCATAATGATATGTGGAGGAGGGTAGGGAAGAGGTTAGGGGCATGTGATAAATGCCAGAAAGTGAAGGCAACATTCATTTTAATTCAAGGTTTGGATTTATTGTACATATTTGACCTAAAGAACTAACAGCAGCTGACTTATTTGGCGCTATGCCAGTATTAAGAGGAGGTTGTACTTATATTTTTGTGATTTTAGACAGACATTTAAACTTGTTAGTCAATCTGATCTAGAGAGGAATCTAGTTGATAAATGAGAACAGGACTATGCAGAGAAAGTGGGTAAATAAGATGCTTAATTATCAAACAACATACCTCAATTTGTTTCTAAATATTCAGACAGTGCTTGGTGGGGAATAGGATAAGGTGCATTCGCTGATATTTTAATGTCTCACAGTTACAAGGGAACTGAACAGACTGTATAGGACCTACTGCCACAAAAGCATACTTCATGGGCCATCTATATACCCACATTTGAGACCATTATAAATAAATCATGCCGTGAGGCCACAGGGTTTGCTCTGTTTGAGCTCATGCAGGAAGAGAAACCCAGTAATTTGATAAAGGAAGAGACTGAGTTCATTGTTATTCAAGACCTAACTGCTGAAGACAAGGAGGAGAATGTGAAGGTCTGAATAAGGAAAAACAAAGAATGATCCAGCGTGAAAATGGGCTGAAACCTACTGTGTTCGAGAAATAGGAGCCTAGTTTTGGCTAAGATCAAAAAAGAGTCAAAGAAAGTAGACCTCAAAACGAAGAACTTTTGGCATGTGTAGTGTCATGCCCACCATTATGACCTTTTAGACAGTAGTTGAGAAAGAGTTGAACAAATATTTTTATTATTTTTAATCACAGCGCACAACTATATCTGCTTTCCTGTAGATGCTATTAAAAACAAAATCAATAAGCCATTCGCTAAGGTAAGTAGTTCTTCAAACCAGAAGTTATTTGCTAACATTGGGCAGCTCAAAGGCACTGCTGGGAATAATAACTGTCAAGGCATAAATCTCTCACTATTGCCTTAGAGGAACTGACGTTTACAAGTAAACTTACATAAAGGATAAACTTCGATTCTGGTCAGATTTTAATGTGTCGCACTATAGAGCAAACTCAAAGACACTTATTCCTTCATACATGTCCATATGGTCTTTAAGGGGTGAAACATCCCCTTAAAATTAAGTTTAAAATTAACGATAACAAATATAAAAGAAAACTTTAAATAAAATTTCAGTACTTTTTAATGTGCATTTTAATGGTGCACCCAGATTTGTCGAAAATGTCCTTTTTTCGATATCCCCTCGCCCAACTGTTTTGACGTTTGACTAATAGCAAAATGCGTAGCATTATCAATACCAAATTGACTCACATATGGTGAGGTTGTGTTCCAAAGATGTATTTGTTAGGAAATAATATAAGAGAAATATCTTTGTATTGCTGTAGGTACACCTGATATGTCTCCACTTGAATGCCAGCTGTAATGTTGCGCTATTTAATCTCAGAACGATCGGACGAAAAATAGTTTCAGGAATGCTCAGGTGGTTCTGTGCGATCCAGTAAATAAAATCACTTATAACAATGATAAACAGTATATTTATATCGAATGAGGAATTTTTATTTTGTTTAGGTAGTACTAAATGCTATAATGACGTAATTGTAATATTTTGACTTATGCAATAAATGCAAATAAAAACTGAAAATCATAATTCTTTGTAGTATCACATGTAAGTAAAATGGAAATACAAGTAAATTTACTTAAAAACGAATATAAATGAGAATAAGTTGTAGAATTAAAAAGCAAAAATGTTGACTTTTCATTATATAGACAGAAATTGTGAATATAGTGAATTGTTTGTGAGATATCTTCCTCCAAAATCATCATTTTTCCTGACAATCACCGCAAACCGTTTCAGCATGCGCCAAGCATAACCACACCTTGCAAAGTTTGCGGAAGTATTTAGTTTTGCTGCGCTTGCATTTGTAGCGTCTTCCATTTTCTCTGGTTGTAAATCGTCAAATATTCTTTTTCCTTGGGTGCCAGAGAGGTTACAGGCAAGCCTGTAGATTTCATGCGCGATCTTTGGCTAGGTTGCTGTCATTGTCAAATAGGGTGTCACGAGAAAGTTCCCTATAGTTCTGAGGTATTCTCTTCTAACTGAAATGTTTTGGTTTGCTTTGAATACAATGTAGCTATCATGATGCATTGACGAAATAAGCAGTACTAATCTGTTTCGTTTTGGTACATATGAAAGGAGTGTGACGTCTTCCTGAAATCCAAACATACTTGAGTACTCTTTTTAATATTTCTTGAATAAAAACTCTACTGGAATTTTAGACTTATCTTTTTTACGCACCAATAACAGTAATATTGTTTGTCGGCAGTGCTTTCTTGAAGGATGTGCAAGAAGTAAACCAATTGTATATTGTCAAATTTTTTCCAGACAGTTTTACTATGTCTACAAGAGGCCAAACAACATCGTCTGCCTTATTATTGACTTTGTGCGGTCCTTTGTGCACCTTCATAGACTTCCAGATATTTTACACTGAAAATTTTAGAACAAACCAGGATGAAAACCTTGATCACATACTTGGCACGTTTTTTTTTTATATACATCGTGAACCTGTAACTCCCTCTTATAAAAGAGCATTTCGCCCTAAGTATCTTTTTCTGTCGGAGCAAAATACCCGTTGCGGTTGGAGACAAACATATGTAGACTGGATCTTATGTCTGCAAGATGATCGTGTTCTTTTCTTCCTCCCCTCATACGGATGTTGTTAAACCTGATACTATGAGTCAAAAATCTGAACCTTTTGAATGATATACTTGCTCGAAAGATTTCTGTTCAGGTCCCATCTGTATCGAAATAGTCTTCAATATTCATTTTACCTCACGTAATGTTCCAGCTAAGTAAAGTAGGCCAAAACACGGCTTCAGTTCATCAACACTTGTAGGCCTAACTATATTTGGGTCACTTGTATATTTGTTTCGAACTGAAACAACATAGATATTTGTAGTTTTAAGAAATAAATCAACCAATGTATTGCTAAAAAATAACTGCCATGATTCTAACAGTGACTGTGCATGCACTGCCGCTCGAATGCTTCAAGGCAAATGTGTGGTAACTATGTTGTTATGTCATGTTCACATGCTTTATAGCAAACAAGTCTTTCTCAATTTAATTGCTCCATACCTTCCTTTATAAAAGTGCATAGGTGACGGACCTGAGTCAGTGACAGGATCGCAGTTTATTTCAAAGTCTGGGTCTTCTGCAGAATCATGTGCTTCAATCTAAGAACCATATAAAATTCTGTAAATTTCATGGCATGAAAGATTTTCTTCAGCCATTTAATATTGTAAATTACTGACAGTGATAATTCTGTTTTAGGACATCACAAATAGTTAGCGAAGTAACTCAGTCATAGGCCTACACTAAAATAAAAATGCGCAGGAATTAGTAACGTAGTTGGGCTTTCTGGAAGACTGCCAAACAACGACTAAATAAATAAAAAAAACTTCATTCACGACGTGCAGGCTTTCTCTCGGATGTTTCAGGAAGCTAGCAGAGAGCTCGAGTCAAATCAGCAACTACAAGAATCTGAAATCAATGATACAAAAACTAGTGGGTGTCACAGACCTAGCCCGACCGTTCTAGGGTTAGTAAGTCTTTCCCAAATAAATATATTCTAAACGTATATTCTACATATAGCGTTCTGTATATATTTATTCCTTTAATTGTACGGAATATAAAATATCTTGTGTTTTCTTATTACATGTGGAGTCCTTTTTTTGTTTTCAAGTTTAGTTCTTTTCTGATTTAATTATGTTACATTTGAAATAGTTTTTAAGTTATTGTTGTAACATTATTGTACATCTGTGCAACAACGAGGAAGTGCCTAATTGTTCATCGAATTTGACTTTGACTATGCCCCAAGCGCTTCGGACAACTGCAGTTTCATGACAGAAAATGACCAATTACAGGTGGAGCAAGGAAGACATTAAAAGCAGACTAGCACTGGCAAAAAGTGCATTCCAGGTCAAGAGAAGTCTACTAGTATCAAACATAGGCCTTCATCCGAGGAAGAAATTTCTGAGAATGTTGAAGCACAGCGGCATATGCTAGTGAAACATGGACTGTGTGAAAACCGGAACAGGGGAGAATCTAAGGATTTGAGATACAATGCTTCAGATGAGTGTTGAATACTAGATGGAACTGATAAGGTAACAGATGAGGAGATTTTCTGCAGAATCGGAGTGGAAAGGAATATATGGAAAGTACTGACAAGAAGAAGGTACATGATGATAGAGCATCTGTTAAGATATCAGGGAATGACTTCCATGGAACGAGAGGGAGATATAGAGGATAAAACAGAGGAAGACAGAGACTGGAATGTATCCAGAAAATAATTGAGGAAGAAGGTTGCAAGTGCTACTCTGAGATGAAGAGGATTATACAGGAGAGGAATTCATGGTGGATCCCATGAAATCAGTCAGAACACTGACGATTAAAAAAAAAAAGAAAGATAGGAGAAAGAAGGAACAGACGATTACCCCTCTCTTTACCTCTGCTGACCAACTTTACATGAGCACACCGGCAACAGAGTGGGGACAAGTATTGTGAGGAAAACACTTGTGTGCCGGGACGTCAGGACGCCTAGGTAGCGTCGCTGGTTGAGATGCCCAGATGCCGAGTGTTGGACACGCAGTCTCTGCTTGTCTCTGCTCGCATCTTCGAGAATCCGAATATTCTGTTGATCATACTCCTGTGTATACAGTTTTGTATACAGGAAAAATGTCAATGAAAAAAGTAGTGTAGGTTTAATGTTTACAAAGTTTGATCAGTCACAAGATAATTTGGAAACTATTATGACAATTAAAGAAATTATTTTTGCATCACAGAAGATTTGATCAAAGATGTTATTGATAATGACATACTTATGGAAAATCAACCTATGGTAGTGTCTGAAGACTAAAGTGCCATTTCAGAACCCATTCTAATTGAAGAACACTGTAAGAAGACTATTTTGTGATGATGTTATTGCATGTGTTGATGTTTGTTGAATTATTGTGGTCAGAGAAACAGTTATTAGGCAACAGTATCTGTGTCTGCAACGTCACAGAATCATTGACAGTCAGTAGTGGATAGCTGTGGTATGTAGCAAGCGGATTCGTTCGTTGAGTGTACAGTCTAATTCATGAGCGCTCTCTTGGAACTATCTGAGTTGCAGATTTCTTACGAGGAGAAATGATGATGCAGAACAGTAGTTGGACAGCATACGGACATAAAAAAGGTTTTGAAATGAAAAACAAGGTGTTATTTGATGAGGTATAAAGTTTATATTCATTTTTGTAGACCTGTATTGTTGGTCCACTTCATCGTCAGTCAAGTTTTTCATAATTATTGTATTGACTGATCTTCTGAGTCAATTTACTGTACAGTGGAAGTTATCAGATTAAATGAATTTTCATATTAGAGCCTTTAATTATTTTCTTCCCAAATGAGATTTCAGAACTTAAAGGTTGAGTCATGTGTTTCATTGGCATTCTGTGTCATGATTATGAACCTAATTTCCCTGGACCAGCTGTAGCTAGTATTTTTAGCAGTATTTTTAGAGTTTTTTTCTGCCAGTCCTTCGTTTTGCAGGTGAGATTCAAACTACATTATTCTTTTGTTTCCTTTAGGCAATGTAGCTTCTGTCATTTTCTTTATTTTACCAGGGCTATATGTCGGTGCAGAAATTTTCGTGTGTTTCAGTTTACGTTCTTACACAGGCCGACATTACAGTTTCGTTTTTTTTTTTTTTTTTTTTTTTTTTTTTTTTTTTTTTTTTTTTTTTTTTTTAATACAAACATCGCACCAGTTCCCAGAACTCCAGAAGATAGACGTTGACTGTGGATATTGTATCCCAGACACATTTCCTTCGACTGTTCAGAGATGTCATAAAACCCGCCCAAAGAGGTAAACAACCGCACATGTGCAGCGCCTATTAGACGGAGGCGGTCCGACAGCCGATCAGTTCCAGTCATTCCACCAGGAAGGAGGTACAAGGCTCGTGTTGTCTGTAGTTCAACCATGCCTAGACGGTCAATGCCGCGGTTCAATTGCGTCCGCATTATTACTTTGTGCCAGGAAGGGCTCTCAACAAGGGAAGTGTCCAGGTGTCTCGGAGTGAAGCAAAGCGATGTTGTTCGGACATAGAAGAGATACAGAGAGATGGGAAATGTCAATGACATGCCTCACTCAGGTCGCCCAAGAGCTACTACTGCAATGGATGACCGCTACCTACAGAGTATGGCTCAGAGGAATCCTGACAGCAACGCGACCATGTTGAGTAAGGCTGTTCGTGCAGCCACAGGACGTCTTGTTACGACTCAAACTGTGCGCAATAGGCTGCATCATGCGCAACTTCACTACCGACGTCAATGGCGAGGTCCACCTTTGCAACCACGACACCATGCTGCACGGTGCACATGGGCCCAACAACATGCCAATCGGACCGCTCAGGATTGGCGTCACGTTACCTTCACCAGTGAGTGCCACATATGCCATCAACCAGACAATAGTGTTTGGAGGCAACCCGTACAGGCTGAACGCCTTAGACACACTGTCCAGCGAGTGCAGCAAGGTGGAGGTTCCCTGCTGTTTTGGGGTGGCATTATGTGGGGCCAACGTACGCCACTGGTGGTCATGGAAGGCGCCATAACGACTGTGCGAAATTGTGAATGTCATCCTCCGACCGACAGTGCAACCATATTGGCAGCATATTGGAGAGGCATTCGTCTTCATAGAAGACAATTCACGCCCCCATCGTGCACGTCTTGTGAATGACTTCCTTCAGGATAACGACATCGCTCGACTAGAGTGGCCAGCATGTTCTCCAGACATGAACCCTATCGAACATGCCTTGGGTAGATTGAAAAGGGCTGTTTCTGAATGACGTGACCCATAAACCGCTCTGAGGAATCTACGGTGAATCGCCGATGAGGAGTTGGACAATCTGGATGAACTTGTTGATAGTATGCCATTACGAATACAGGCATGAATCAATGCAAGAGGACGTGCTACTGTGTATTAGAGGTACCGGTGTGTACAGCAATCTGGACAACCACCTCTGAAGGTCTCGCTGTATCTTGGTATAACATGCAATGTGTGGTTTTCATGAGGTGATGCAAAACATTTTTTGATGTGTGTATGTTAACATCTTGGATAAAACATGTACTTATCATGCATGCCATATCTTGTAAACCCCACACCCCTTAATGATTGGTGGCGAATAACACAACTGGCCACAAATACTTTTAAATAACCTTATTTCAGTGGCATAACCAGTTCTAGGCATTGATGTCCATCTTAAGATGGCTATCTCTTCCACTGATATCAATATTTCCATCAGCAGCACTTGTCAGCCCCATCGATATCTTGTAGTTGACGGCACTTTATCTTTTTGTGGAGCTATGCTTTACGTGGACACTGTGTGAGCCAGAGTGTGTGGCACGCTGAAAAACTTCAGGAAGATGACTTTGATAGGAAGGTGAAGATGGATAGAAGGCTTGAACCCATATCGTAAATCTGCAGTCAGATGGTTCGGACACAGATTCAGATAGCAGTGACGATGGTATTACTACGATGTAGACTCAGGAACAAAGTAAGGTAGTAATTGTTCTTGTTTTTAAAGACTCGTAATTTAAAAAAGTATTTTTGTGTTTCAGAATATCAGTTGCATTTATAGTACGCGAAAACGTCCTAGCCTTCATTGTGTCCTAAGAAGTATACAGACATTACCTTTTTATGAGTGACGTACCTATAATTTTCGATGTATTGCACAAGGAGAATTAGCTAGCTACTTTTTTAGTTGTGAACTTTAACCTTTTCCCAGCGTTTGCTATGCACTCATTAGAATGCAGCCGGATAAATTCGTCAAAAATTGCGATATTTTAACAGGCAACAGCTAACAACCTGTCATTTTCAAGGGACGAATTGGAAAATGTGTTAAAATAACAGGGAAGTGAACTTGTCGATATATCGGTCTTTTTCGACTTACTTATAGGGCAGCATTCCCTTGAGTTATTCGAAGATGATGTAAGTTGTTTGGTTGTTCCGTGGATAACAGGTGTGGTCTTTAACTCTACTGCGGAAAGTGTTGGTTTACGCTCACAATAATGTTTTTCAGCGAAAAATATGACCACTTACACTTTAGTACTTTGAATTAATCTTTGCTACCAATAATTCTTTTTTACACACAATGATTTAGACTTACCTATATTCAAATACGCCAACATAATCACATTATAAAATTTCACATTTTCAAAAAATTCTATAGAAGTGTTTTCAAGCAATTGTAATGATTTCACTTTATATTTGGAGTTACCCATTAGATTCTTCGCTTCAATGATCAAACTGTGGAAGATTTTTGTGAGAAAATACCTTACTCATTTCTGTGCCCAGTATTATGGATCATTAGTTAGTGTAAAGAATTTCTCCTCCTCTTATTGTAATGATGTTACTGTTGTTTTCGAACTTCAATTGATCGTTGGAAACAACTGTTTAATGAGCCGCTCTCAACAAGTTCTTTGGTGGACAATACGTATTGTTACAAGTTCCTGTGTGAAAACACTTTCTTCCTTTAGGAAAAGTTATCCAACGCTATTATGCCACAACAAATTAGTGAACGAAAGTTGAAAAATTCAGTGAGCTTTTGAAATTTGCAACTGCATCTCTGCTGTTACCCGAAAAAGGGATAAGTTGCAGAGCTTGGACGCTACAGCTTTGTAACCTATGAAATTCATTTTCAGTTTTTATCTACAGGCGACTGTGTATTACAGTTTTGCTTATAACCGAACCAAATTGACACATATCGTAAGCAATCTTGATAGCCTTGTCGCTGGACAATCGTCTTTTTGGGAAAAAGTGTACTTGACACTTCAGATGTTCTTACCTTCCGACATTACGCGGAGCAAAGCTGTTGAGCACCTGACACAATGCGTAAACGTTTGAATTAACATTTCTCTCATTCAGATGACTGATCGAATAAGTTATAAAATTTACTATGTTCCTCACAGATCTGAATGTGTAATGAGTCTGATTCTTCTCAGCACCAACACGGTTTGGCAACGCGGATTTGTTTGCCCATTTTTTGCCACCGCGCTTACGTAATCCTCCCCCCCCCCCCCCCCCACACACACACACACACTTCCTTACTGCCCCGCCTCTATGCACGGAAGTGCCGTCTTACGTGACGCGGCCTATAGGGCATCTATTAGCACTGAGATGTGATTCGCGTTCACAAAAAAACTCTTTAGGTCAAGACGATATAATTCTTGAACGCTGCGATGTTGGACACTCTTCATGCTACAGTTTACTTTCTATTAAGCACCAGAATAGCGCTCGTTAGGCTTGGACAGAAACAGGTTAGATTGTTTACAGTGCGGCTACAAACTTACCAATGATAGTAGTTACACCAACTAAACAATGAATTCAAGAATGAAAGATTTTAAACGAACGAGGACACTAACAGGAAATCACAATTATATCACTTCATTCATATTGATAAGACACTATGAAATCCTCTGAAGAAAATTACGAAAGTGATTTTTAGTGTCAACTCAACAAACTTATCAGTGATATTAATTACACCGACTCAATAATGTCTGTGGATAGCGGGATTTAATTGTTAACATTACTATCATGATTATAAAACATTATAGAATGCTGATTCTTAGCGATTCTATAATTTCTGTCCTGATTGATTTAATTTAGTGCTATAAAACTTGCTGTCCTGATTTTTTTCTTCCAGTTTAATGAAGTGATCCTTACGTGAAACTGAATTGACTGACATAAAATATTTTCTCAATTTTGCTCATTGTCATGGACATCTCATGTTTGACCAAAAATCTGATTATGGTAAAATAGTTTTCACAAAAAATCGCCTAAGAATTCCTAAAAAGGTTTTCTTGTATCTCCTATGGATTCCGATTTCCCTGCACTGAGCCAGTTAAAGAAAACACTCTTTATGTATAAATAAATCGGCTTCTAAGCGGCATATCAAGATGAAACGTGTACCAGATTTTAGGTTTGTCCTCTAACAACACCACCGAGGAAACTTCATCCAATTTCGTGCAGTAGTTTTTGAGTGAGGCGCTTACAAACATATGGACGGACGGACAGAGAAACAGGCAGACAAGCACAAATCGTAAAAATTATTATTTTGGCTTCTATTACTGCTACAAAGATCTCTCATACTAAGTTTCCTTAAATGTGTCCTATTTACAGATGTCGGCTAGCTACAGTTCTATTATATGTATAGATATTTCCTGATATCTGCAGTGAGATATGCGAATCAGTTCAAGGACTGCATTAAACTTCTTGTAAGGAATATACAGTCAGTGATGCATGATTAATGAAATATTACGACGAGGTACCACTGACTGCTCGGTAAAATCTGTTAGACACTTCTTATTTATCATCAGAAACTTTAACATGCCAGTGATACACAAGCCAGGTCATTACAGTTACCATGAACTTAGGGAATGCGAATCATCAGGTGTTTAATATATTTTTAATTTTAATCATAGTAACTTACAGACAGTCACTTTTGCTGTTTTCTAGAAATTTATTGTCCTTTCTCCATTCTGTAAAAATGGAACCCTTATATGATGGCTTTGTTGTCGGTCCGTGTCTGTCCGACTGTTAAAAAATCCCTTTCCCTCAGGAATAGGTAGGTGTATCAAATTCAAATTCATGTCACATTTAAGGTCAACGGTTCCTTTGCGATGTTAAACATTTAAGCTTCAAAGTCAGTTCAGTCGAAAACTCAGCAATTTACACCACATAGAAAGTCACAAAAACCACCCATCAAAACCTGTACGGTAATCCCTTTTGACCTGGAATCATGAAATTAGGTGAGAAGCTAGGTCACACATTACAGGTAAAGCAAAATGGTTCAAATGGCTCTGAGCACTATGGGACTTAACTTCTGAGATCATCAGTCGCCTAGAACTTAGAACTAATTAAACCTAACTAACCTAAGGACATCACACACATCGATGCCCGAGGCAGGATTCGAACCTGCGACCGTAGCGGTCGCTCGGCTCCAGACTGTAGCGCCTAGAACCACACGGCCACTCCAGCCGGCGGTAAAGCAAAAATTCGAAAACTATTTGTTTGTATTTATATAACATGAAAAATATTTTTTCGTTTTTATCACCTGTCCGTTTGTCCATATGTTAAGAAGCCTTTTTCTCATAAACGATTTGGCATATCTATGGTCCCTAAAACATTTAAGCCTCACAGTCAAATCAATCAACAGACACTGTCACATATTTCGATATTCACAAACTCACTTATCAGAACCAGCAGGGTACATTCCGTTGGTGTAGAACCACGGAATTTGGCAAGAAGCAAGATTTCAGAGTACTGGTGTAGTACGAAAAATCTGAAAATTGTTAAATTATAATAACATCACATGAAAAGTATCTTTTTTGCCATTAGAACAAATATTGCATTCATCATCCGTCACAAGCATAGCAGATGTACATTACTTCACCTAGACATAAAATGGAAGTTTCACTAAGTTAATAAACTTTAATAAACATATATGAACTGAAATCCCCTGCTCACTTCTTTTTGTATGTCCATGCTAGTTAGATTTTGGTACAGTCTATAAATTTCCATATCGAGGGGCAAGGGCGGTGCTCTTTCATTTTTCATGTCTTGCTGCCCCTGTTAATACATATCGATAAGGTGAATATCACTCTAAACTAATATGGATCCACTCTGTTGAATGACACGTAAAATTCCGCTATAAAAATAATTCTGTTTGTAACAATAAAAAGAGCGACGCTTTCCATCCACACTGCACATCGCACGAAAGACATGATTGTACAGGGTGTTACAAAAAGGTACGGCCAAACTTTCAGGAAACATTCCTCACACACAAAGAAAGAAAATATGTTATGTGGACATGTGTCCGGAAACGCTTACTTTCCATGTTAGAGCTCATTTCATTACTTCTCTTCAAATGACATTAATCATGGAATGGAAACACACAGCAACAGAACGTACCAGCGTGACTTCAAACACTTTGTTACAGGAAATGTTCAAAATGTCCTCCGTTAGCGAGGATACATGCATCCACCCTCCGTCGCATGAAATCCCTGATGCGCTGATGCAGCCCTGGAGAATGGCGTATCGTATCACAGCCGTCCACAATACGAGCACGAAGAGTCTCTACATTTGTTACCGGGGTTGCGTAAACAAGAGCTTTCAAATCCCCCATAAATGAAAGTCAAGAGGGTTGAGGTCAGGAGAGCGTGGAGGCCATGGAATTGGTCCGCCTCTACCAATCCATCGGTCACCGAATCTGTTGTTGAGAAGCGTACGAACAGTTCGACTGAAATGTGCAGGAGCTCCATCATCGTGAACCACATGGTGTGTCGTACTTGTAAAGGCACATGTTCTAGCAGCACAGGTAGAGTATCCCGTATGGAATCATGATAACGTGCTCCATTGAACGTAGGTGGACGAAACTAAAATGAGCTCTAACATGGAAATTAAGCGTTTCCGGACACATGTCCACATAACATATTTTCTTTATTTGTGTGTGAGGAGTGTTTCCTGAAAGTTTGGCCGTACCTTTTTGTAACACCCTGTATATTCGCACGGAGCCATCAGTGTATCATTCCTACTCGCTCTTTCCCAATTTTATTTAAAAGGAAATACAGAGCTCGTCAAACCCTGTTCCCAACAGATACAAGCATCTAATCATTTTAGCGTTCTTCTTATGTCCCCACTTTGACCCTTGAGCACGTTCCCTTCAGCATTAGTGCTGCTAATGTCTTGGATCCCAGAACCACTTATGATATTGGTGTAGTACATAACGCAAGCCAACAACAGAACTAGACATAAATGAAGGCTTACTATAATGCTGGGATGGAAGCACAGAGAACGCGAAATTTATTTCATGGTTCTCTCAAAGAAAGGTAACCAGTGGAACACCAGCGAATGTGAACTGAACGAAAATGAATTGTATTCGCCTCCTCTCGCCTGCTGTCTACACCAGAGGGAATTCTCTTTCACCCACACTTTTTCATTTTGGTTTGTTCCGTTGTCATGCAGGCTTTAAGTTACAACAATGTAGCTGGAGTAATTCCCTGTCTTGTTATTAGCAACTTTGACAATGACGTGGGTAAAGGCTACAAGGCAACACCGGTCATCCTAAATGGTAACTCTCATCGGTGTCACACGTGACACTGTCATCGTCATCAATCCTCCTCCCCCACCTCGTCCTCGGTATCTTTTTTCTGCTTTTGTGTTGGAAAAGGACCAGCGAATCAAGGCGGACAGTGGCCAGCACGTGTCGCGAGGCTTGTGGTGGAGTAGCTCCCTCCCTCCCTAGGTGGAGAGAGGGTCTCGACTGTCGGCAGGTTGTGATTGTACATGGAGGAGAACGCACGTTCAACTGCCGCCTCCTCTGCAATCACTTAGAGCGACGATTTTACCACTACATGTGCTGCATTATGACCCGTTCAATATGAGTGCTGGATTTTTAACGACAATTTTGAAGTGTTATTAGAGTTGTGACGCATTTTTTCCATCAGCGGTGATACTGTGTCTTGGCTTCGATTACCTGGGCTGTAGGGTAATTTTTAGTAGGCGTCTGTCGTGAACTCTGACGTCAAACAGCGACAGATGCTATATGCTTGCAGGTAATATATTTTTTATGCTCCTCTTTGTCCAACAACAGCATCTAGTCAGTTCAACGTATTTTCCACCAAAAAGAAGAAAGATAGTACCTTACACCCCAGCCTCTTTCCCCCTAGCTTGTAGGGTAGAGTTTCAGTGTTTCTGTCGTTAGTTTCGCGTGATATTGAGAAATGTTTTCCCAGCAGCATAACACCAGTTCAATGATATCGTCAGTTTTTGCGCTATATTGCGATTTTACACTGTCCTTGTGTATGCATGCAGATGTGTAAATAGTCCCGATCATCGTGATTAATTACGTAATTAGGATCGATATTTGCATCAGTTTCGAGTGGTACTGCCAATTTTTTTCCCACCAGGATAGCACCAGTTGTATGGTATCGTAAGTTTCTTGCGCTATATTGCGATTTTATGCCGTCCTCGTGCAGCGCTATGCATCTAGTTGTGTACTTAAGACCGATCTTTGTGATTAATTACGTAATTAGGATCGATATTTGCGTCAGTTTTCCGACCAAAGTAACTGAAGTACATTAAGCTAAGCCTCATCTCCCGCATCTGGACAGTTTTGATGTGTTAGAGGCTGCACTTAGGCTTTCTATACAGTAGAATCAGGGTTCGAGTTGCTGATACGTTGCATTTTTTTACGTGCACTGAATGTTTGTGCACTGCGTTATTTTCGGGTGTTGAAGCGTTGTAAGCATCTTTGCACAGCGTTACACATGCATTATTTTGGAGAACTACGAGTAGTTTGCACGTCTGTATGCTGTGTACTGGATTATTTCTGAAATTTACGACATTTTTGCTTGTCTGCACATCAGTGTACTGCATTATTTACGAGTAGTTTCCACATCTATAAACTGTATATTGTGGCCCCACGTATGCCAGGGTGCTTTGTGTCAGTGTAATAAATAAACTACGTGATATCCGTTCCTAAATAAATGTCCCAAAAATAAGTAAGACATACTCCTTCCTCTCTCCAACAGCACAGAACAGGCTGAGTTCTTTTCCTGCAATTTTTTCCCTACAGACCACTGGGGGAGGGGGGCGGGTGATCAAGAGGCTGGGACACATGTACATCTGAGAAAAAAATGTGACGTCATTATGATGCTGTGCTCCTATTGACTGAACTCCATGATCACGTGACCTATCATGGCACCCTATAGGGTGGAACTTGCGAACTACCTGAGTTATTTGGCCTCCTGAATTGGAGGAAGTTGTTTCATGTGTGGAGGGAACTTATACGTAGGTTTTAGAAATGACAGACAGTTCCAGCAGAGACAGATGTTTCCATGCATTGTGTAATGCATCTTTAATGCAAAGAATTTATTTTCAGGACCGTACTCTTCCTCCTCATACGTTCAAGCATTAATGTTCGCTTCCATTCTTCATGCAGTCACCTATGGATGCACTCCTCAGCTGAGTGAGTGTATGTAATACAGCGATTAAAACTCTCCCTGTTTGGCACCAACATCTTGCTAATTGAACACATGCTGCTTCCACGCAGACAGCTCAACAAGCACTGGTATCTCAGCCTCTTGTGGTGGTAACACCACACTAAGCCGCTACAGCTGTAGGTAGATAATAAATTTAAACAAATTTCTACAAATTTAATCAAATTTATACAAATTTAAACAAATTTGTACAAATTTAAACAAATTATATTCGAATTGAATGACATCATGAGCAGTCTCTAGTGGGGGCAACACCATACTAACTTTCCTCAGCTGTAGGAGTAAGGAAAATTCCCTCCAAAATTCGAAATTCCCATTTTCCAAGAGGATGATGCACAATCTTGCAAAAAAGTCGGAAAGGGGGGGGGCAGGTGTTCTGTAGAAGCACATAATTCAGTTTCCCACCAAAATTCAAATTTCCTACCAGGGCGGCGTGGCAGGGGGTGTGGCACTTTCCCACCAAAAGCTACCCTCTCGGAAAATGGTACTTGCATCATCAGCTGACATCACAGCCGACATCTTAGATTTCGTCATGCAGTGTTGCCAAGTCTACAGGCCGCCATCTTACATGCATCTGCCAACAATGGGGAGTGGGGCCATGCTCTCTTTGTTCAACCACTCTAATTTCTCTGCTTCTTCCTTTTCTGCTGGGAGTTGCTGGACCATTTCGGCTGCTGCTGTCATGTTGTTGCTCATCCACTGACTGTAGCTGGAACTGGTGATGTGTTGTGTCAGCGTAATACCTCTGGCGTTGTCAGACTGCATGGTGGGGGTTTCACACAGGTTCGCTCCAACACCATCTGTTTGGCTCCATGGAGAGTCATTATTAGTTCTCTTATTACTACTGTCGGCGTGATCAAACACACAGTAAAACACCCAAGAATGATATCATTTACCTGCTGGACTAGTAGAAATTCCCTCTTGTGTAGTGGAAGATATCGATTGTCAAGCCATTTCAAACAAAGTCAGCAGTTTGAGCACGAACAACCATTGTTGTCATTTGCGAAATGCATCTTCAAGCCATCCTGTTGAAGCACCATTATCTACTGAAAAGTATTCTTTTTACACTCATCTGTCATAATTTTTGTTCCACTTCTGATGCAGGAAGCTATGGACACAGACCTCAGTTGTGTGCTAGCAGGTAATACAGTTAGCAGAGTTCTCTCTGTCTGATACCAAAATCTCACCACTTGAACACACCAACACCTCAGCGCAGATTGGTCTTTTCTCACCAATTTCCAGGTGTAGGAGGGTAGGGAATCGTGATGAAGGAGGAATGGGGATGAGGTGGTGATGGAGAAGGGTGTATGACAGGAAACAATAGAAACGCTTCTACAGAGTGGTGTTGTTTGTTGTTGTGTTGTTGTTGTGGTCTTCAGTCCTGAGACTGGTTTGATGCAGCTCTCCATGCTACTCTATCCTGTGCAAGCTTCTTCATCTCCCAGTACCTACTGCAACCTACATCGTTCTGAATCTGCTTAGTGTATTCATCTCTTGGTCTCCCTCTACGATTTTTACCCTCCACGTTGCCCTCCAATGCTAAATTTGTGATCCCTTGATGCCTCAAAACATGTCCTACCAACCGATCCCTTCTTCTAGTCATGTTGTGCCACAAACTTCTCTTCTCCCCAATCCTATTCAATACCTCCTACAGAGTGGTAACATGTGAAAATCCAAGTCTGCAAGTACAGACACATTTTCGGAAAGGGATGGTTTATAAGTTCAGCATTTTCACGTTTTGGTTTGCAAAATGCATTTCCCTTAGCATCCAGGAATGTCTTTGAAGCCATCGCTACAACCCAGAACGATTAACGGTTTGCAAATGTGTGTGAGACGTACTCGGCAGGAATTTTGCTTAGAAAGGAAAATAGTTTTCAGGTGGGATGAACTGTTTGGTTTCGACAAGTTACCATGCGAGGTGGCGCAGTGGCACACTGGACTCGCATTCGGGAATACGACAGTTCAGACCCACATCCGGTCATCATGATTTAGGTTTTCGGTGATTTCCCTACATCAGACAAATTCCAGGATGGTTCCTTCGAAATGGCACACCCGACTTCCTTCCTCATCCTTCTCCAATCCTATCGGACTGATGACCTTGCTGTCTGGTCCCTCCCCCCAAATCAACCAACCAGCCAACCTTCGACAAGTTGCGAGAGGTACTACCTATCTCTCTGTTGCAGATGCTGTTTGTGGGAAAGCTTTTAGCATTACCCACATATCTCAGAGCAACTCTATTAAGACTATCATTCTATGGGGGGAGTTGCTTAAAATGCATTGCTAGCTTGGAGTCTTAAAAAATCGTACAAAATTCTACAGCTGACTGACACTGTTCACAGAAATGTTGGCTGCGACTTAGAATTAGATCTGATAAATTTAACCACACACTTGCGTTGGATCCTATGGGGATGTATGACTAGTGTGTGATCCGGGGCGTGCCAGATGAGAGCCCTCGTATGCACAGACTCATAATCACGAAACACATACTACTGTCGACAGTTCATCCGAAATCGCTAGATCTTGCGCAAGTGCGGCCGCGTGAGCACTCGGAAGATGCAGTAGTTCGCGCAGTTACCGCTACGTGCGGTGGTGCCCGTTCCGAGGAAACGCATACAGTTTTTCGTTTAGAAATCCATATTTAGAGTTGCATACTGCCTACTAATCTAACAAAAAGTATCATACGATGAGCTTCCCATGTTCGTGTTGGCTCCAATGCGACTTGCGGCTCATATTTGTTTCCCCAAAGAAGTTGTAAATATCAGGTTTATACTTGTATCACTTTATAAATCCGGTATTGTAGCTAATTTAATTACGATGACCACCTCTCCCAGTGTAGGCGTATTATTGAAATTCAGTTAAAAGGTCCCTTTGCAACACAAAAATCCCCTCATTACATCTCCAACTCCCAAATGAGATCTGTGGTGCTCTCCCATTACTTTCACCAGCCTGGCAGCCGTCACTTATATGAAGTTGATGGACCAATTAATTGAAATGATAATGAAAGTGTCTTTGCATGGTGAGTAGTTTCTTTTCCTTGCAGTCAGACGACCGTTGCAGATGCTTCTGTGACTTCTCTGGAGGCTCCCCACAGACTAGGTAGTCGTTTCTACCGATACCAAAATGGGTGTTAACCACCGCAAAATAGCTGAAGACATCCAGCGCTAACGCTTTCTGACTCTCAATTGCCTTGTCACGCTTGTGGAAGTAAGTTACTTAGAATTCTGCTGTAAAACTTCCGAAATAATCCTGCTGAGACCTGGGGAGAGTAGGATGCTCCACCTCTGTGTCACCCCAACCGCCCCGCCCTGCCACTGGGTCGCATGTGAACAGCTGCCAATGCAACCATCAGGTCTCGAACCTCCGCCCTCGTGTCAGGGCTCTACCACCCCCATCCAACGACAACCACTTGCCATGCCAGGCAGCTGTCAATGATTCCCCCTCTCAAAAGTTGTCCTGTCTTTCTCAGAAGGAGTGGTCGCTTGAATGTCGCTGGGGTAAATATCAGGATGCTGAACGGTATGATCCGCTTCATCCCTTCTGCAAATCGAAACGTTCTGAGACTTGTTTTCTATATATTGCGGAAAGGCTGACCCAGTGAACAGTAGTAAAATACCTGTCTAGTGACCGCAACATCCCAAACGTGTACAAGTCTGTGAATCTAGGCTTCCCTCAGAATACAGTTCTATGTAAGTGTTCGTATTGGTTCCTGCCAAATTAGTGGGAAGATGCTTCAAGAACTCTAATGGGAATCCTTGGATGGAATATAATGTTCTTCTCAAGGAAACTATTGAGAATCAAAATTTCAAGCTGATTGCAGAAGGATTCGACTGCCACCAACATACATTTTGTGTACGGACTACAAAGAGAAGGTACGAGAAATTAGCGCTCAACAGAGGCATATACAAGGGTCACTCCAAAAGAAATGCACACTATTTTTGTAAAAATACAGTTTTCATTCAGCATGTGTGAAAGTTTTACAGTGTATAGATACACCCTTCCCGCTTGTTTTCAAACTAAATTCAGCCTGTTCCCGTGAGTGGCGCCGTCACAGCATGTCGTCAAGATGACAGATACACTTGACGCCCGTCAGAAGCAACGTGCTGTCATAGAATTCCTGTGCTGTGAAAACGAGACAGTGGAAAACATCCACAAGAGGTTGAAACAGGTGTATGGAGATATTGCTATCGATCGCAGTACAGTTAGTGGGTGAGCAAGCAGGTTACGTTATGAAAGCGGACACGGCAGTATTGAGGATTGGCCTCGCAGAGGCAGACCTCGTACTGCACACACTCCAGACAATGTGCACAGAGTTAACGATTTGTCACGCTACGTTGGGATACGGGAAGGAAGTGTTTGCAGAATACTGAAAGTGCTGGCGTTAAAAAAGGTTTGTGCCAGATGGGTTCGAAGTATGTTGACAGTGGCTCACGAAGAAACAAGATAAACGGTATGCAGCAAACTTTTGGAACAGTACGAGAATGGTGGAGATGCATTTCTTGGATGAATTGTGACAGGTGATGAAACATGGCTCCATCATTTTTCACCAGAGATGAAGAGGCAATCAATGGGGTGGCATCATGCAAATTCACCCAAGAAAAAGAAATTCAAAACCACACCTTCTGCTGAAAAGTTATGGCTATGGTGTTTTTCGATTCCAAAGAATTCTTGCTTGTGGACATCATGCTAAGTGTAAGCACTATAAATTCTGATGCATATGTCACGACACTGAAGAAACCTCAAGCTCGACTGAGTCGTGTTCGACCACATCGGCAAAAGCAGAATGTTTTGCTGTTGCACGAAAATGCACGGCCACATGTCAGTCAAAAAACCATGGAAGCGATCACAAAACTTGGATGGACAACACTGAAACACCTGCCTTACAGTCCTGACCTGGCTCCATGTGACTATCATCTCTTTGGGAAACTGAAAGACTCTCATCATGGAACAAGATTTGAAGATGATGACTCCCGTGTGCAGTGGCTCCAACAGGCTGGTCCAGAATTTTACCGTGCAGGTATACAGGCGCTGGTTCCAAGATGGCGTAAGGCAGTTGAGAGGGATAGAAATTATCTGGAGGAATGAAAGTATTGTTCCTACAGGATGTATTGACACACCTTAAAACTTTCAAACATGTAGAATAAAAGATGTATTTTAAAAAATTTGTGTGCATTTCTTTTTGGAGTGACCCTTGTAGATAGTTTTTTCTCACTCACTCTGTTTGCGAGTGGAATAGAAAAGGAACTGACTAGTAGTGGTAGAGGGTACCCATAGCCACTCACAGTGTCATGGCTTGTAGGGTATGCACAGAGATATAGATCTAAATTTAGTCTACCTATTAGTTCATGCATTTACAGACACACAAAACTCAAAGAAGAATCTTGCCTCTTAGTTAGAGAAAAAACAAAAGATGAAACTTCCGCTGCTTATTGACTCACCTTCGTGTTAGCCCCTGATTTTCGCCCCTGATTTTCGCACTGAAACCACTTCACTAGATGTATGTGAGAGATCATAATATGTCTGGCAACAGTACTTAGAAGATAAGCTGTAGAGCTCACCATTCGACTCTCCTTCCATCACAATATCACTTACTCTACCATATTATCAGGAATTCTCCAGTCATCTGAATCCATCTGATTTCGAGAGTAAGAGATTTCCCTCACCAAGTCACAGACCCCTAATAATTATCTCGAAATCTCAACAAGATCTAACGCCATTGTTCCATTAGTTAGAAGTCTGTCTAGTCATCCACCTGTTGCTGACTATGTAGAGAGCTATCACAATGAGAAAAATAGCACACTAACGTACAGGATGAAATTCACAATCATGCAGAGTGTACATGGACTTCTACATCTACATCTATACTCCGCGAGCCACCTTGCGGTGTGTGGCGGAGGGTACTTATTGTACCACTATCTGATCCCCCCTTCCCTGTTCCATTCACGAATTGTGCGTGGGAAGAACGACTGCTTGTAAGTCTCCGTATTTGCTCTAATTTCTCGGATCTTTTCGTTGTGATCATTACGCGAGATATATGTGGGCGGTAGTAATATGTTGCCCATCTCTTCCCGGAATGTGCTCTCTCGTAATTTCGATAATAAACCTCCCCGTATTGCGTAACGCCTTTCTTGAAGTGTCCGCCACTGGAGCTTGTTCAGCATCTCCGTAACGCTCTCGCGCTGACTAAATATCCCCATGACGAATCGCGCTGCTTTTCGCTGGATCATGTCTATCTCTTCTATTAATCCAACCTGGTAAGGGTCCCATACTGATGAGCAATACTCAAGAATCGGACGAACAAGCGTTTTGTAAGCTACTTCTTTCGTCGATGAGTCACATTTTCTTAGAATTCTTCCTATGAATCTCAACCTGGCGCCTGCTTTTCCCACTATTTGTTTTATGTGATCATTCCACTTCAGATCGCTCCGGATAGTAACTCCTAAGTATTTTACGGTCGTTACCGCTTCCAATGATTTACCACCTATGGCATAATCGTACTGGAATGGATTTCTACCCCTATGTATGCGCATTATATTACATTTATCTACGTTTAGGGAAAGCTGCCAGCTGTCGCACCATGCATTAATCCCAAACTTTTACACAAAAGTTACTGAAGTAATGTAAATACGAATGACGCCTGTGGATAGTATATCGATAATCATACAAGGATCATAATGTGTAATTAGTGTAAGTAGTTGTCAAACAAGGGCACCACTCTATTCTCTTTTTTGCCGTGCTCTTTTGCTCTTTTCATTTTGCTACTGTGTTTGTCTCTCTCGATTAGCTTAATTTGCATTAAGCAATTAGTTCTGCAGTTTCGATGAATTGGTCGTAGAAGATCTTTCTTAGACTGTTACTTAATAACTTGCAACTGGAACTGTTATTAAAAATAATAATACCAAGTACGTGCGTTTAAATATCGCTTGTTTCATATAGAGGATCTTTTGTTTTAAATGTTAGGCTGTGTCGAATAGTGAAAGTTGACTTTTATTTTCTTAAAATATATTGTTAAAGTTTAACCATATTTCATTTATAAACCTGTGCTTCCTTTAGACACTCATAATATTGTGTGTTTTCTTAAAAAACGGAAGCATTTATTTTTGTTATTAAAGTTAGCGTGCGACACTTCATGCGCCATAGTCTTTTGTTTGTGAAATACGATAGATCTGCAAATATTTTAATATTAAGAAGTCCGATAATCAGTTTAATACTAATTTATGCAAGGAAATATATTTCAGTTCACGGTCAGCAATAAATTTTACCATAATATTTGCTTTCCAAGATAAATCTGTGGGCCATTGCTACTTTCAGAAGACATTGCATTAACTTTTGTAAAAGTTCTGGATTAAGTTAGTAATTTAATGAAAGAGGTCCCAGTTTCTTTTAACGTTGCTACCATTGCTTTTCATTTTAATATAAAAATTGTTCACAAACCGAAATTGTGTTTCATATTAACTGCAAGTAAAATAATTAAATCCCTATTAACCGACAGTGACGATGAATGACGACCTCCGATGAGGACTGCCAAGGAGTAAATAATGAATGAATGCTGTATATTTTCTTGATTCCGCGGGCAGCAAGATCTGCTAGCACGAATTTAGTAAATCTAGCGAAGATAGATATAGCATACTATAAAATTTCTGTATTTGTTGTTCTAGGGTTTCTGGGCTTGTTTTGAAAGGTATTGTAATCTTATTGATCAATCGTGCATTCAGCACTAATCTTAAACTACCTTCTGGCTTTGCTACATGTAGTAGAGGCTTATCTTGCATGTGATGTACGTATACATTTATTATAGCTTGTTTTTCTGCAAAGATCTATAGATATGTATACGAGAGATTGCATAGCTCATTTCTCTGTTGCTCACTTTAGTAATCTGATTCTAAAATCTTGCCTGGTAATATTGCCTCGAGATCTTTCTAGTTGTCATCAACATTAGCACACTTGGTTACATGAACTACAGCAGTTGAACCACCACCTGTCAGTGGAGGTCCAATACCTACAAACCTGATTTCATTCGCTGGCAGATTTTGCCATGGAGAGCTTTTATTTGAGCAAATCCAGAATTTTTTTCCCCATCAACTGAAATAAAGCATTTGCCTGCTGAGAAGTCGATTTTTGCGTCCTCCTCTTGCAGAAATCTTACCAGTTCACAATATTGTTATTGTTATTCTGATTACTTTGGTTTGGATAGTTATTCTGTATCGGATAACTTGCCCATTGTTTCATTGTGTAGTATTCGTTTGCCTATTCGCTTGTTTGTTGTTTGGTCATATTGGTGGCGTAACATTGTTATCCTCATTATTTCTGTCACTGCCATTCCGCTAACCAGATTACACCAATTATCATACCTTCTTTTCTTTCTGTAGTACTACTGGTTGTTATCTTCCTGTGCATGATCACTTCCATAACCTTGCTGGTGTATATTGTGGTTGTTTCCTTTCCCGTTACCGAGACTGTTACTCTTTTGGTTCTGGTTCTAGTTCCCCTTTAGCACCATCATTGTGGTACGCACTGTCCTTACTATTAGACCGCCCATTGTCTGCATTGTGTCCTCATGTAACAAGTCTATTGAGGCAACACGAGACATAAACTACTCAATGTCATTTTCAGGAGCATGCAATAGCTTTTCTCTTAAAATTAAAGGGAATTTTGCATTTAAAATTCGAATAATATCTTTTACTGATGTAGGATAATCCCTGTATCTTGTCTTATCGATATGTATCTCTAAATACTTTCGTAGAGTACCCTGTTTACTGTTGTAAACCTCAGGTGAGTACACTTCTTTTCTTAATCTCTCTTAATGGCCTGGAGGCCAGTACTTTGATAGAAACGCTGTCTCGAATTGCTCATATGTTTAACATATCTGTATAATGCCCACAGTGCACCTTCACCTTGTACATGTTACCATCGAATTGTATTCTTTAGTTGCCTGTCCAGGATCTGGGGAGTATCCCTCTGAAACTCTTTATGAAAGCAATGGGGCGTTGACACCCTTTCTTTTCTAGGATGTAGATCTGATATTGACGATGCATGAGCAAACTCTCTGGCAACAAGATGTTTGTCAAAGCATTTGCCGTCCCTGCACTACACGATGATTATCTTCAATTCGTGTAAGTATTGTACGGTGTTTCTCTGTACGACATATACGACTGTGGAGACGGTAAATGCATATGCGGATTGTTTGTTGTCGCTGCTGCTGAGTTTCTACCTTAATTACTGGTCATGGCTGACAACTCATGGTGCAATTTGCCTATGTGTTCTTCCACGTCATGCTTCCACTTAGGAAGATTATGTTTTGGCATAGCTTCAGTTTGTTATAATTCTTTCTTTACACCAATATTCCCCTCGTTCTGCTAAGATAACACTTTAGCACTAGCATTTTGAGTTACAGTGTGTAATTTGGTCCTAAGGGCTTTGTTAACACGATAATCCTTTTGATGCTACCAGTTCACGAAGTAGCTATTAATTCTTTCACTTTGTGCTGTTAAGCACTCGGTAACCTGCTTGTCTTTGACATGCATCCAGGTAACAAACTCTTCATTCCGCTGGTCATTTTGCAGCGCAATCTGTTGTGTAGTACTTTGCGCTCGCTTCCGAGTTCATCTGCCTTACCGACTCGGATATACCTTTACGTACAATTTGTAATTCAGCAAAGTTATTAGTAACAGTTTCTATCGTCGAGTTTATTTTTCTTATTTCAGCGGACCGCTCTTCTGCTAGCCGCCGAAAATCTGCACTTCACTTTACCTCTAAGCTTTCGAAATCAACATTCATCTGCTATTGAATTTCGCTGCTTATTTGTTGCTTCTGTTTATTTCAAAATTGCTTAAGATCTTCCTTCCTTTTGTCCTGAATAAGCGTACTACTTTGTACTGTCTGTTCTCGTGCAGTATGTATGAGATTTTCATTCATTTGCACGGTTTGTTTATTTGCAAGTTGTTCGAAATTTTGCTGTATAAGATCTGCTAGTCTCTTACACCATTCGGCAAAAGGACAAGATACAGGAGTTGGTAACTCAATCTTAGCTCCCAAGTGTACCAGCATATCAGTTTTGCATATGGCAGAACTTGTAGCCTCTGGTTCAACTTCTGGAAGTTGCCAATGGTCGGTATTTCATTCTAATCGTGGTCGTTCACCACGTCCTCAACTGTCGGATCCTCTCCTACACCCTTGTCTGACGACTGTTCATACCACTTACGCGTTATGATGTTTGTATGATTATCGATGTATTATGTAGAGGTGCCTGGCATAGTTACATTACTTTGGGTATATTTCGTGTAAAAGTTGGGGACGTTGTAAAATGCTTCAAGAATATGACGTAGAGATTGTTGACATTAGCAGAAGCGAGGACTTGGTAGCTTGCCAACTGTCAACTGCTAGGATTGCATGAGTATTCATAACTTGTTGAACAGATTACTGAATTTAAAGTACTGTTGCTCAAAAAGCTTGCATACTGAGGTCATACATGAATATGTGTCGTAATGTGCAGGCCTTACAGAAGGGTGACACAGAGTGGAAGACAATTATTAAATCAACAGCTCAGGGACCAGTAAATCCACATTTTACTACACACAATGGCATTCTTTTCCAGTGTAGTGATACAGGAAAAGATGAATGGTGCGTATGTATTCCACTGGAATACCAAGAGCCTTATGTAAGGTATACATAATATTCCTGGATCTACTATGCCATAAAGAAATGTAATCAGAAACTGAAACGTTATTCTTATTTTCCCAATATGAAACGGTACGTTCACCAAATACTGAGAAAGTGTATAACATGTCAGAAAGCCAAACCCATTAATGTATGTTTTCATATACAATTACATGCAATATTGCCAACTAAACCACTCGAGACCTTAGACCTTAGGCATTGCCGTCCCAGAACCACTACCAAGGTCACGTGGGGCCGTAAAGTATGTCGTAGCATCTATAGGCGTTGTCACAAAACATGTGAAATTGTATCCTACGAAAACCACTTCTTCTGCTCCTATAATCAAACGCATTACTAATGATTACATCCCTAGGATACTTTCTGACAATGCCAGTAATTTCACCAGGCATACGAAGAAATCGTTTTTAAAATAACATTAAGCAAATTTTACTATCACACTGCCACCAAGAAGGGAATCCCACTGAAAAACTATTCAGCGAATTCCATAGATTTATCAGAAGTTGTAGACCTCATAGACAGACCAAGTGGGTATTATATATAGAATCCTTCAAGGAAATTAATGACAATTTGCCACACTCATCCACCACGTTTACACATGCAGCACTTATACTAAAGACACATGAAAATAATGAATGGATTAAATTCCTTCCACAAACGTGTAGAACAGAAATTGCATGAATGGAAAAATTAAAACGTGCTGAAGGTTCGTTAGCTCACTATGCACGGCTTAGAAAAAATAAATATGATAAATCCTTGGGTAAGGTACAGAGGTACCGAATTGGGAACAGAAAGTTCCTAAAAGCAATTTTTAAACCCTCATGGTTGAGAAAGAAGAATAAGAAGTGGCACCTGAAGAAAACTGGTCCACACGAAATTGAGGACATTCCTCATGAAAGAAAATATTGACCAGCAAACTTCCTACCAAATAAAAATATCAACATAAACATCTCAAAAAATTATTTCATCAATGTAACATTTGTATTGTGTATCTGTGTAAATATTTCATTTCTATTTTATGCACATAGCAGAGTTATCTGCGAGAAGAATGTCTCAAAGCAGATATATGGATGTTGTAGGACGTCAAATGAACCAACTGGAGCAGGAGAGGCACCACAGGACATTTTATTTTCTACTGTCTATACTTTTACAAATAAATTCATAGAACTTTATCAGCATGACCAGGAGGGATTCAGGATTCACACTCATAGCAGTGGAAGTGCAAAAACATAGCAAAATAATTTTTTTTAGATATGAAATTTCATCATTTTTTCACTTACTGTTGGCTGCATTTGTTGCTATAGGTACATTTTTCTTCACAAGTATGCTGTGCAAAATTCATCGAACAGTCTCTCTTACTTATGAAGAAAAGTGTACCTATAGCAACAAATGCAGCCAATAGTAAGTGGAAAAAATGACGAAATTTCACATGTAAAAAAATTTATTTTGTTTTGTTTTTGAACTTCCGCTGCTATGAGTGTGAATCCTGAATCCTTCCTGGTCATGCTGACAAAGTTTTATAAATTTACTTGTAAAAGTATAGACAGTGGAAATTAAAATGTCCTCTGGTGCCTCTCCTGTTCCAAGTGAGCCCACTTGACTTCCTATCCCCCTTAATGTGTTTTCAAAATGACATGACAAAATGCCTATGAATTTCTGTAATATTTGTACTGTCTTGTAACGTGTAATATATCATTGTACTTTGCTATCCAAATTTCAAATGATTTTCAATTAAAAGATAGACTGAGGATCGTACGTCCATCCCTTGGTTTATTACAGTGTTTTCCTTGGGACCGCATCTGAGTAGGTGGACTAGTAATTACAGTTGGGTACAAGTTAGGGCACAGGCTTCCAGTCAAATAACAAGGGCAACAGTAAAGTGTAAATGTAAATGTACCAGATTATCGCCCTTTTTCTGAAATGAAAGAAGTGGTATCCATCTAACATGTAAAACTGCGAACTTATGCCCATGTGCTATGAAAAAGACAACGAACTGACATTAGTTAAATGTTGATCTCCAACAGTCAAACCAGTATCATTTCAATATTTACAGGGATTTTGTAAAGTCCCCAACTTTTACATGAAATTTATCCAAAGTAAAGTAACTATGCCAGACGCCTCTAGATAATACATAGATAATCATACTATGATCACAACGTGCCAGTAGTATAAACAGTCGTCAAACAAGGGCGTCGTTCTCTTTCCATTTTTACTCTGCGCTTTTACCCTTTTCTTTTTGCCATTGTGTTTGTCTCTCACAATTAGCTTCATTCACATTATGCAGTTAATCCTGTGGATTCGAAGAACTGGTTGTAGGAGATCTTTCTTAGATTGTTGCCTAATTATTTTCAACTAAAATTAGAATTCAGAATAGCAAGTGTGTACATTTGAATACCTCTAATTTCATGTAAAGGTTCTTTTGTTTCCAATATTATGCTGTGTGAAATAGTGTAAACTGACTGTTATTTCCTTAAAATATACTGTTAAAGTTTAGTCGTATTCCATTTATATACCTGTCTTCCCTTTACAGATTCACAGTTTTGTGTGTTTTCTTAAATATGGAAGCTGTTTTTTGGTTAATACATTTCATGCACCACAGTCTTTTGTTTGTGAAATACGATAGAACCGGCAATCATTTTAATATTACAAAGTCTAGTAATCAGTTTAATACTAATTTCCACAAGGACACACATTTCAATTCACAGACAGTAACAAATTTTACCAACAGCTTTGCTTACCAAGCAAAAGCTATGCGCCCTTGCTACTTTCATAACACATAGCATTAACTTTTGTAAAAGTTCTGAATTAAGTTAGTCATTCAATGAAAGAGACCCCAGTTTCTTTTAACGTTGCCGCCATTGCTTCTCATTTTAATACAAAACTAGCTCACAATGTGAAATTGTCTTTCATATTGTTTATATAATTGTTCCAATTTCATGTTTGTAGTTATACATATTTTCTATTGCATGTATGAAACACATAACTAATGTCTGCAATTGAGAAATATGTCTAGAGTGAACCAAGAAAAGGAATAATTAAAACAAAAACACGATAAAAAGTCATGGAAAAACAGTGATTATCACGCTAGAAATGCGACAGTGTAATGTTGACAGCACAGTGTCTCCCACCACCTTTCTTTCTCTCTCTCTCTCTCTCTCTCTCTCTGTTTTTCCTCCTCATTTTTTCCTTATTTTTGTAATATCTAGCGGAGTAAGAGTAATAACTATAGAAACTACACGAACGTAACCTGGTAGAGAACTCAGCTACATTTTACCGCATCTTATTCTCCCAATACATCGGAAACAAATAGCATCTGCATATTAACATCGACCATATGTGGTGATCTCATTAAATGTATATGTATTTGTGCACTGGAGCAGGCGTTCCAGTGATCTACGTCGCTCCTGTGGACCTGTGCACACTACTTATCTCCTTGTTGTAGCTCCCTGCAAGTTGCAGTGGGAATCAAGTCAGAATGCACAACTGTTTCCAGACTTCGGAGTCCCCGTCAATTGCAGCACTACACGAGTCTGCTGACACGTTCTATGATGTATCGGTGTCAGCCATTGAAATGTTTCCAGATTTCGAGTTTTCACTACATCCTTCGCATGCTGCATTCGTAGAGTCTCACATAGCTACAAATCGACTATTACTATACTTTCAGCTATGTAGTTCGATTACTTTCATGCTCATCCCATCGGAAAAGGATACATGTAGATCATTGGAAAGAGGATAATTCGTATGAATCTTTTTAGTAGGTTGATGTATATTACATGTATAAAATCAAGTCACACCTGGTTGTGTTAGCAATATGAGAATATGGATATAGAGGAAATGTGGGGGAAATGACATAAAAACGGTAAAAAAGGTACGAAAATGGAGGGAATGGACACTCAAACTCAGGGGAGATACCACAAAATGAGGGAAAATTGTAGGACAATGAGAGAATACTTACGTGTTTGTTTACTGCTGGCAAGTTTTTATACATGGGAAAGAGTGTGTGACAGCAAAAGAGATGCGAGAAAAAATCGAAATGGAAGCACTGAAACTCAGGGGAACAGTGACCATCGACTACAATAAGACAGCTCGAGCAGACTGTTTAGCATAGATGACATAGAAATGTAGAGTAAAAAATTTATATACATCAGATCACAAGCCCTGGTGTGGCCACAAAGATATCTGCAACCACCTCCAGATTTTTATAAAATGTCTAGACATGTGACTACAAAAATCTTTTACTTCCTCCTTAGGGATTGAGTATTGTACTACCAGGTCTGGGACTGCAATATGCAACTACTGAAAGGATTACATGTTTGATAATGCGCAATACTGCCTAAGTGTTTTAAACTCTAACTAGCAGTATTTACAATGTGCTGACCTGTGTTCTCTACCAATCATAACCATGTGATCCTAGTAACATTTACCAGTACCTTACAGAACACTTACTGCATGTTTTTTTTAACAACATTATGCACTATGTCAACTGAAGTGGTAGGAGCGCCTGCAAGTTGGCTCCCATCATGGACGATTTTCTAGACTGTTGTTAGGGTGTGAGTTAGAGTGCTACCTACAAACGTTAACAGCAAACCTCTCCATGCCACAGCCAACAGAGAACTTCCAATGCATGTGTGACGAATCATGTCCACCAAACAAAAATGGTTCAAATGGCTCTGAGCACTATGGGACTTAACTTCTGAGGTCATCAGTCTGTCAACCAAACAGATGAAAAACCTATTTCAGCATACTCTTTTAGATGAATGAAGATGCATGTGAAGTTCGCCATTTCCTGGTCAAATTTTGGACATGAATCAAGTCGCTGTTTCATTTTTACTTTGATTCTAAGTCACTGACAGGGCTTTTACGGTACTGCAGAGCCTGTCTATACATTTGCTCGATAGTTGTGTGTTTGTCTCTGTTTGTGTGTGTGTGTGTATCTTTTTCAGGAAGATAGAGAGTTCTGTACATGGGGTTAGTGCAGCATGTCCACCAAACAGATGGAAAACCTATTTTGGACCTCTCCTTCTGATGAATGAACATCCATACAAAGTACGTCATTTCCCAGTTACATTTTGGACATGAACCGTGAGCCGTGCTACGGCTCGCGTTGGTGCTGTTGTAGGTTTCTGCCCTCTGTTGGAGGCCACACGGTCGTTTAGTTGGCATGGTTACAGTTGTTTGTCTTCTTCTCTTGTTGACTGGCGCCACTCGATTTCGCGAGCAGCAATGTCGCGATATGATAAACCGCAATCACGATAGGCTACAATCCGACTTTTATCAAAGTCGGAAACGGGATGGTACGCATTTCTCCTCCTTACACGAGGCATCACAACAACGTTTCACCAGGCAACGCCGGTCAACTGCTGTTTCTGTATGAGAAATCGATTGGAAACTTTCCTCATGTCAGCACGTTGTAGATATCGCCACTGGCGCCAACCTTGTGTGAATGCTCTGAAAAGCTAATCATTTGCAGATCACAGCATCTTCTTCAAGTCGGTTAAATTTCGCGTCTGTAGCACGTCATCTTCGAGATGCAGCAATTTTAATGGCCAGTAGTGTAGATTGAGGCCTTCAGCCGCGAGTGTGGTTACTTGTCTTAAAATTCTTATATGGTAATTGTATTTTAACAGTAAGCCTTAAAATCTTATTTACTGGCATTCCTGGTGTCTGATGCCTTCTGCTGTGTTGTCTTTAATATTTATAAACCTGTAGTTTGTAAGTTGCAGAGAGTTCAAACAATTCCTAATTTATTGCCATTAATTTTATTTATTGTTGAGTCTGGAATTACTAGTGAAAATAAATTGTGTATGATTGTAAAAGGCAACAAATAGTGACTGGTTACAGCCCCGTCCATAGTCGTATCCGAATCCTGCCTACCCTTGACTATCAGGTCTCAAATCGAGTCACCAGTTTTGTAACTATTTTCATTCTAAGTCACTGATGTAGCTTTGAGAGATACTGCTAATTCTGTGCGTGCATTTGCATGACAGTTGTCCTGTTCACAGAGTTAATGCATCGTGGTGGATGATTTCACTTGTCAAATACCATTGCTATGCATTTGTCTATTTCCTCATAAGATGCATTTTCCATTGCTGGCGATCGTTTTAAAGGACTGATGCGAGCATAGCATAATTTCTAAACTGTAATCGGTTGTGAACGATGGGCGCTTTACACTCTGGAAAGCTATACTTTGCATGTATCACAAAAAACCCATGTTTTTCTTTGTTTAGAAGGAAGGAGTTTTATCATCTTGAAGTCTGTTAACGTAGTAAGTGGGATAGAAAACTTTCAGGGTGGATGTACGTCTGATGATGAACATATATGTCACGCAGTAGAGCATTGAGAGCATTGCATGCTACACAACTAATATTTGAGAAACCATATGGCTTTAACATTGTAGTATCTTTAAGTGCAGAACTGTATAGCCTTAGGAATGCATGTGTTTATGTACTACAATCATTTTTCTCTTGCCAGTACCTTCTTTGTACTTACTCCAGACACTAGAACAATAGTCCAACATTAATATCACAGTTAACTGACGTAAAATATTTCAAACTCCATTCGTCTGTAGCTCCATCATTCATAAACCACACATTTAGTCTGAACCGTCTGTTACATCACCCTAGCACACCTATATCTATTATACACTGATAAGGGGTGCTCACCTCCTCGATATGCACACATATGGAGAGATCTTGTGCCCTTGGATGGTTGCTGAAAGTAAGACTGATGTGGAACATTCTTCGTTAATCAGCAGTTACATACTCAGCTCGAGCTCGCTCTGTCCCTTCATGAGATGTGGAATATAGTGGCTATAATACCCTCCTGCTTACGGTGAGTTGCAAATTAAATCGACGACTGTGTTGCCGAGTGGGATGGTCAAAGACAATGCAGCTAGCTCTTTCAGTCTCCGACTTTTATCCAACTAATGTGTAAATCCTTTGTGATTCCCATCGACATGGAGTAAGATGACAAATCGTAATTAAATCTTACCGAATTTATAAAGTGTTTCGCCTAAGCAACGTAGTTTTCGCACCTACTCTCCGCTAATGGCTATTTCCTACACTAAGAAACAATATTTGTGTCATGTGATGTAGGCAGTGTAACAGGGTTCATGATATATCCATATGTATATGGCCCTCGCAGAGTATTGGCAGGGGTGGTTTTGCAATGATACAGAAACTGAGAACCATGCTGCAATGTCACTGGCTGACAACATCGCGACAGTGACGTGATGAGACATTTTGTTGACAACTCATGAGGGTGGTGGTTTGGGCCTTGAGTAACTGCATAAAATGTGTAGAAATTACAGGAAACGTGGTACACTTGTGAAATTGATGGAGAATAGGTAATCACTGTAGAAGACGAGATTAAATGTAGAGGTCGTCAGCTTTGGACAGACTTTTGGAAACATTGCACAATGCCACAAACTCTTCCAGTTTCCAGATGTCGTATTATCTTCCACACTTTGGCAGCAAGAAACACCATCTCTGCTTGTTATTCCAACCACCTCATGTATTGTGGTAGCAGCATTATTTGCATCATCCAATGTCTAGTTTTTTGTGAGAGAGCCAATGGATCAAAACTTGTTAGTGTTTGGTTCAAACCTGACATAGGTCTCGAAGTTATGGTAGAAGAACAACATGTATGACTGTGTACATAGCTGTAGTCATACACTGCTTCAATGTTTTACAGCAAAAAGACAATGTATCAAATTACTTATGAAACAACAACACAAGAACCCTCTCCTTATGATTGATAGTCTGTGGGCTATGATCTTCTTCCAGTACAGGTGACAAAACTTTAGTCAGATCTGTGGAACCGACTTCAATCACTGGCCACCTGGTCCAGTGGACCAATACATGTATATTTAATGGGATTACATCTACATCTACATCTACATCTACATACATACTCCGCAATCCACCATACGGTGCGTGGCGGAGTGTACCTCGTACCACAACTAGCTTCTTCTCTCCCTGTTCCACTCCCAAACAGAACGAGGGAAAAATGACTGCCTATATGCCTCTGTACGAGCCCTAATCTCTCTTATCTTATCTTTGTGGTCTTTCCGCGAAATGTAAGTTGGCGGCAGTAAAATTGTACTGCAGTCAGCCTCAAATGCTGGTTCTCTAAATTTCCTCAGTAGCGATTCAAGAAAAGAACGCCTCCTTTCCCCTAGAGACTCCCACCCGAGTTCCCAAAGCATTTCTGTAACACTCGCTTGATGATCAAACCTACCAGTAACAAATCTAGCAGCCCGCCTCTGAATTGCTTCTATATCGTCCCTCAATCCGACCTAATAGGAATTCCAGACGCTCGAACAGTAATCAAGAATAGGTCGTATTAGTGTTTTATAAGCGGTCACCTCCGCTTTTTTCCAGTCGCTCGGGACTTTACGTTGGGCAAGAGATTCGCGATAAATACAAGCTAAGTGAGGAGCCAATGCAGTAGAGTACTCTCTGTAAAACCGAATTGGAATCCCATCAGGATCTGGTGATTTATTTATTTTCAACCCATTCAGCTGATTCATAACCCCAGGGATATCTATCACTATGTCCTCCATAGGGGAATCTGTACGATCCTCCTGCGTGAAAGATTTCTCAAACGCTAAATTTAAAATTTCACCTTTCGTTTTGCTGTCTTCCGTTGCCAGGCCAGACTGAACAGTGAGTGACTGGATGGATGCCTTCGATCCGTTTACCGATTTTACGTAAGACCCGAATTTCCTTGGGTTTTCAGCAAGATCTTTTGCTAAGGTATGGCGGTGGTAGTGGTTGAATGCTTCGCGCATCGCTTTTTTTGCAGCAGCACGAATCTCTACTAACTGTTGCCTGTCCTCATTCTCCCGATCTTCCTTGTACGGCGAGTGCAACTGTCTTTGCTTCCTTAGCATTCTCCGAATTGCGCTGTTAAACCACGGTGGGTCTTTTCCGTCCATAACCCACTTTTTCGGCACATACTTGTCCAGTGCGTGATTTACAATGTGTTTAAAATTTGACCATAATTCTTCCACGTCCATCGTACTGGAAGTAAATGAAGTCGATTCATTTCCTAAGTGGGATGCTAACAACTGCTTATCTGCTCTTTCTACTAAGAATACTCTCCTAGCCTTCTTGACCGACTTATTAACTTTCGTAACCATAGTCGTAATGACAACATCATGATGACTAATCCCTGTCTCAACACTGACATCGTCGATGAGGTCTGGTCTGTTCGTGGATACCAGATCTAAAATATTTCCACTACACGTTGGCTGTCGATTTAGCTGCTCAAGACAGTTTTCGGATAATGTGTTCAAAAGTAATTCACACGACGGCTTGTCTGTACCACCTGTAATGAATCCATAGATATCCCAGTTTATACTAGGTAGGTTGAACTCGCCTCCGACTAATATGGCATTATCCGGGTACTTCTGCGATACAGAATGTGGACTCCCTTTGAATGATTCTAGAACTGTCACGGTGGAACCAGGTGGCCGGTAATAACACCCAATAATTAACTTTATTTCGCCTAGCCCTGTTAAACTTGTCCAGATAACTTCACAATCACACTCTACTTCGACCTCAGTAGACACAATATTTTTTTCAACTGCAATGAAGACACCACCTCCTATGGTGTCTAATCTGTCTTTCCGATACACGTTCCAACCCTCACTAAATATTTCAGAACTTCCTATCTCAGGGTTCAGCCAGGTCTCAGTGCCGAGAATAATTTGCGCGCCACACGCTTCCTGGAGGGCAGTAAATTCAGGAACTTTATTCTGAACACTCTGAAAATTTACTGCTAATATCTTGATAGCTGAAGTGTCTACACTGAGCGCGTCATGATTTCCCTGCCTGCACTTCGACTGGTGAGTGTTCATCAGGACACCTCGCACTACTGCCTAGCCTAAAAAAACCCCATGTGCACGCCACAAGTACTCTGCTACCCGAGTAGCCGCTTCCTTTGTGTAGTGCACCCCTGACCTATCTAGGGCCATCCTGCAATTCCCCACCCAATAGCGCAAGTCTATAAATCTTCAGCCAAGACCGTCACAGAGCCGACGAAGTCTCTGGTTGAGACCCTCCAATAGGCTCCAAACCAAATGACCCCGATCCACTCTGGGAACGATTCTGCAAATAGAGAGCTCTGCCTGCACCCCGTGTGCGAGGCCAGCGGTCTTCACCAAATCCGCCAGCCGCCTGTACGAACTGAGGATCGCCTCAGAACCCAAGCAACAGGTATCATTGGTGCCGATGTGAGCAACTACTTGCAGACGACTGCACCCCTTACGCTCGATAGCTGCAGGCAAGGCCGCCTCCACATCTTGGATGAGGCCCCCCGGCAGACAAACCGAATGCACATTGAAATTCTTTCCAGTCCTGTACGCTATTTCCCTAAGGGGCTCCATCACCCGCCTAACGTTGGAGCTCCCAATAACCAGCAAGCCTTTGCCCCCGTATGCGTGCTCGGGCCCTGCTGAACGAGCGGCCACCTGCCCACTGACAGGATGAATGGGCGAGGCCACACATATGGTCGATGTCAACAAGCATATGGTATTTGTTTCTGATATAAGAGCAGAGAGAGATGTGATAAAATGTTATTGAGTTCTCTACCAGATGACGTTCATGAAATTTTTATAGTTTGTAGGTTTCCTCCAGTGGATTTTACGAAAATAACGAGTATAGAAGGAGAGAGAGAGAGAGAGAGAGAGAGAGAAGGAGAGATACACTGTCCCATCAACAAAGATTCAGACACCGTTACACTGTCATATTTCTGATGTAATCATCAGAATACGATAAAGGGATTGGGACATGTACAGGGGGATATGTGTAGACTGCTGAATTTCTTTGTGCAGTCCATGCATACTCTGCTTGGTTTTGAATTTCTTACTGTACATTAGTGTGCAATTTTTCTCGTTGTGATAGCTCTCTGTCTAGTCAGTGATGGGTGTATGACTAGACAGCCTTCTAACTAATGGAATAGACCTCTTGGAATATGATGAAATTACGAGACAAACTGCAGGCGTCTGTAACTTGGCGAAACACTTTACAACATCTCACATACGTCTAGAGAAGTGACTACAGTGAGAAAATTAGCGGCTAATACGAACATTTTTGCAGAGAGACAATCAGCAGCAGAAGTTCTGTCTGTTTTCTCGATAAATCAGAGACGACGTTCTTCCTTAATTTTTTTGTGTGTGTGTACATGGATGAACTGACATATTAAATTTTCTTATACATCTATAGTCATACATCACCAGCCGTTGTATGGTGAGTGGCTAAGGATATCCTGTTCCACTACTGCTCATTTCTTTACCTATTCCACTCGCAAACAGAGCGTGGGAGAAAAACATGGTCTACATGCCTCTGTATGAGCGCTGATTTTTCTTATCTTATCTTTGTGGTCTATACGCAGAATGTATGTTGGCAGCAGTAAAATCCTTCTGCAGCCAACTTCAAATGAAGTTTCTCAATAGTTTTCCTTGAAAAGATCATTACATTCCCTCCATGGATTCCCATTTCGAAAACACATCTCAGAACGTTTTGGTTTGCAGAAGAGGTTAGGAAGAGCATATTTGCGACTATCCTGGTACTTACTCCCACTCCTTGTGAGAAAGATAGGACAAGTTTTGCAGGTGTGAAATCAGGTGCCTGACACAGCATGTAGTGGATTGTTGGACAGGAGCAGTAGAGCCCTGATACAAGAGCAGGGGTTCATGTCCCTGAGGTGGGAATGACAGCGGTTCACATGAAACACAGTGGCAGGGTGGTGATTGGGGCTGAGGCGATGTGGGAGTGACGAGGGCAGTGAAACATTCTGCTTCACCCATACACCGACAGGTCTCAGCAGGAATGGTTTGAGAGTGGCAAACTAGAATTCTAAGTGGCTTACTTCCAGCAGCATGACAAGGCAACCGAGAGACAGACCATAGTTAGAGTTGGTCACCTTCAACAATTTCAAGACAATTACGTCTATCATAAAATCTTTAAAATGAAAAACATCTAGTGTATATGATGAAATATTAACAAAGTTAATTAAAGAATGTGATTATGAGTTAAGTAACATATTAAGCTATCTGTGTAACCAGTCATTTATCAGTGGAATATTTCCTGAATGGTTCAAACATGCTGAAATTTAGCCACTGTTTAAGAAGGGAGATAAAGAAATAGCATCAAATTTCCGTCCAATTTCACGTTTGCCGGCATTCTCAAAAATATTACAAAAAGTAATGTACAATCGGCTTTATAACCACTTTAGCTCAAATAACATATTATCAATGTCGCAGTTAGGATTTCTAAAGCCTTCTGATATTGAGAAGGCTATCTACACTTACAGTGAAAATGTGCTTAACTGCATTAGAATATTATGATGTAACAGAAAATGCTGCAAAATGGTTCAAATCTTATATCTCTGGAAGGAAGCAAAGAGTGTTGTTGGGAAAGAGTCATGTATTAAGCTATCAGGTATTATCTGACGGGAAACTAATTACATGAGGGGGTCCCACAAGGTTTCATTTCAGGGCCCTTACTTTTTCTTGTGTATATCAATGACCTTTCATCAGTAACATCATCAGATGCCAAGTTCGTTTTGTTTGCCAATGATACAAACAGTGGAATAAACAGCAAATTAAGTGTAGTCTTAGAAAGATCGCCTAACAAAATATTTGTGGGCATTATTCACTGGTTCCTAGCCAATTCTTTGTCACTAAACTTTGAAAAAACACACTACATACAGTTCAGAACTTGTAACGGGTGTCCCACGAGTATATGCCTAACATAGGATGACAAGGAGATAGAAATAGCGGACAGTGTTAAATTCTTGGGATTACAGCTTGATAATAAATTCAACTGGAAGGAGCACACCACAGAACTCCTGAAGCAACTTAACAAATCTCTATTTGCAATGCGAATTGTGTCAGACATAGGGCATATAAAAATGAAAAAACTGGCATACCATGCTTACTTACATTGTATAATGTCATTTGGGATTATTTTTTGGGGTAATTCATCAAGCCAAGCTAAAGTTTTCTGGGCACAAAAACGTGCAGTAAGAGTTATATGTGGTATGAACTCAAGAACACCATGCAGAAACCTGTTTAGGGAACTAGGTATACTAACTACTGCTTCCCAATATATTTATTCCTTAATGAAATTTGTCATTAAAAATATAAAACTTTTCCCAACCAACAGCTCAGTTTATGGAATCAATACTAGAAATAATCTTCAAGAGGATTTAAAGTCACTTACTCTTGTACAAAAAGGTGTGCACTATTTAGGAACACACATTTTCAGTAACTTGCCAGCAGCCATAAAAAGCTTGGCAACCAATGAAATTCAGTTTAAGAGAAGCCTAAAGGATTTACTGGTGGCAACTCCTTCTACTCCACTGATGAATTTCTCAGTAGAACCCACAGATATATATATATATATATATATATATATATATATATATATATATATATATATATAAAAGTACAATATAACTTCAGCACCATTTCGGTGCAGTAGTGTGTTCACTGTAAATAAGTAATGTAGTAGTTCTATTACATATTTATTACCTCATAAATAAAAAAGCCCTTTTTATTTTAAAATGCAGTGCTTTAGTGTTTCTAAAATGATTCTTACATATAGTGTTCATTAAAAAAATTATGATCATTCCACTTGAGACTTGTGAAAAGTACATTAGCTTTTTTGTTTTAGTTGTAAATATCTGTTATGTATGATTGTTTTCCTGACATGTTCCACATCCTGGAGGACCTCCTCACTATGGATCAATTGGAATGAAAGTAAATCTAATGTAACCTAATCTAAGCACCCATTTTGGTATCAGAGGAAGTAACTACTTAGATTGTGGAGAGCCTCCAGAGACGCCACAGGAGCATCTGTAACAGTTACATAACGAGTGTAATCTGACTGCAGGAAAAAAATTACTCACTGTGCAAAGGGACTCTCATTAATTAATCAATCAATTTGATACCTATAACATGCTGCTGGAAGGGTGGAAGCGAGCGCGAAATTACCACAGATGTGATTCGATAGTTGAATTGCGGTGAAATTCTGTAACGGAATTTCAATCTCCCAACTACACAGGGAGAGATGATCATATTAAATGTAGCTACAGTACCGAATTTATAAAGTGATATGTAGTGATAACCTGATATTTACAACTACTCTGTGCTGCTACCTTGAGAGACTTTGTAGGTTATGTGGCACTTGGTTACTTCAAGAGAGTCCGAACATCAGGAAACATCCTGTGGCAGAGGTAGAGAATGCTTTCAGCACCCCATCATGAACCAAAAATGAGGTTAATATTCTAGTCCTGTGAAGCAGGATGTGCCAGATATTAAGCTGATAATAACATATTTTTCTACCTGATAAGAGCATACTTCAGGGAAATATATTCTGTGCCACAGTGTTGTATAAGATTTTCATAACAAGTGGGGTGGTCGTGTTGGAAACCATACAACTTATCTAGTTTGTAGAATGAAGCTGACTTAAACTGTTGTCCGTGGTCCATTGTGATGTGTACCAGGCAGTCAAACCAAATGGGTCATGTAGAAAGAAAAGTCTTGGCTGGTTTTTCCACAGAAATGTACATAATTGGAATCATATCAGCCCAGCAGGTGTATCTCTCAGTTGCCTTGAGGACTTAACAGAACCCTTCTGCTGGAGGCAGTAGGCACATAGAGTCAATGCATGCATAGGAAAAACACTGTGTGGAACCTGAAAAATGACCTATTGGCCAATGTACATAGTGGTAGTTTTTGCTGTGTGACGTGCAACACATGCTCTAGTGCATGATCAACAGCCTTTCCTAGTACTCATCCAAATGTATCCGTCCATGACAAATTTAATTGTGGTATTAGCCCAGAGTGAGTTTGTACACCTTGAAGAACACTTGCTTGCAAAAACAGCAGCAGGCATGATAAGGTGTGGGAGGTAGTTGAGAGGGTCTGCACCACAAAGAAGTTTTTGACTCTCTTAAATATAGTTCTTTTGAGCTGAATTTCCATATCTCCACTAACATAAGCTCCTCTGTCTACATGTTGGCTGCTTATTCTGACACGAATTTGGTCGATCAGTTGTATAGAAAATTTCATTGACCAAGAAAGATAGTTGGCCACCATGTTTTCAGCCCCTTTAACATGTCTCACATCTGTGGCAAATTGATTAATAATTCTGACTGCCAAAACCACATCAGGGAAAGGTTTCCTTAGCCCTTGTAAAAGCAAAAGTAATGGGCTTGTTGTCTGTATAAACTGCAAATAGTATGCAATGATAACCCAAAAACAGTGTCACTCAGAAGGGTGAAACCATCTTACCTGTTACCCAGCGACCAGCTACCACCTTAGAACCAATCTCGTTCATCACAAAACGCGATGAGTAATTTCATTGAACCACAGATGACAGCAACCCCTACGCCACTATCCTCTACTGAGGACACCCTTTGGGCTACACATCCCCTGATACCTGTTCACATAAGCATCGTTCATCAAGTTTACCACAAATTCCAACAACACATTTTGAATTAAGCTCTAGGACAGAAAGAGAGGTGGAGGGGGGGGCGGGTTGGGGACATAGATTTGACTCGAGATTGACATACAGTATTTGTCAGACACATTGCATATCTGTGGTGCATTAACCAAACTGTCAGCTCCCTTTGGTACATGTATACAAACTGTCTCTCTCTTTTTGTACAAGTTAATGGTGGGTGCATATTTGCAGGCTGTGAATAAATTTTCGTTTTTGTTTAGCATTCTTAAATATGTAATGTTTGTTGCAAGTACAGCCAATGAAATGTGATAACATTGAGTAAATTACATCTAATAACAGTCTGAGGTGTTTAATAATATGTTACCATTACCTAAGATCACTTGATGTGTAACAGGTGATTAAGAATAACATTTCATTACGGAATATGACGAGAGTACACATACAGAGTGGTGGATATTGCATTGTGTGCTGTCTGAAATTCATTGATGCTGGTTATATGGAATTGGATGGCGGTATATGGAAGCCAATAAGAATTTCTTAACATAATTATTCCTTTCAGTAGGTGAAATGAATTGATTACATTATTTTTAATATGCACAGTGCCAAAATAACTTTTACATGTCTGGTTATTATGAATTTTAGGGTAGGTTACTGATTTTCATAGTTGCTTGATGAATGGAAAAAACTAGATGTAATGACACAATGATCTGTAGTGAAGCCTGAGGCCTAGGTTAGGGCTAGAGTTTGACCACTTTACTGTGAGTTGGCAAAGCCAATGAATGTGAATGAGAGGAAATGTAGGTCTGCTGACAGGCTGATCTGCAGAGCACTAGTAGAGCAAGACCTTGAAATGTTGGAATGGAACAGTTCAGTTGTGAGAAACAAAGCCCAGTGGAGCTCAAAACAGAAGTATGACTGAAATAAAAAACTGATGTGTACTGTAACCTGAGATATATGTCGACATTGCAGTAATCAACTTGTGTGCCTTATGTCCAATTTTGCCAAAAACTGTGACTAAGTGATTCAATTGTAACCTAACAGAATAAAATACCATCTAACTTTATTTAGGCGCCATAGAAAATTCTGAATGAGCTTCCAGATTTGCAGTTGGCAGTTGGCTAGGTAAGTGTACCTTTATCCAGTGTTTTAATTAATATAACTTGCCTGTCTGTTGTCATGCAACAAAAGAAGACATATGACATCTAAACAGTAATTTTTACTTAATTGTGACTTGTATAAGCAGGTAAGTTTTGTGACTAATTAGTAGACACTACAATCAACTTTGATTTGGTGAATAATTGGCACGTACATCTCTCAAAGAAATAAACTTCATTTTATTTGTAAACTATATTAAGCCTAGTATGAATAGCTTTGTGGCATGTATTTTTCACTGAGCTTGAACATGAGTACTTTTTTAAACACTGCAGAAGGAGGAAACCTATAGTCTTGCAAAGAAAAAGGAATTACATAAGTTAGTATAGATGTAGCTGATGCAACTTTCTATTATTGGGTTTTGATACTAATTATTTAATGAATTGACACTGTTCTAACATGTTCTCTGAGCTATCATTTTGCGAGTATGAAATGTAAATAAAATTTTTGTTAAGTGGCAAAATATACTTAAACTTTGTGAAACGAATCTGATTCTATATTTCAGCAATTACTTTCAATTGATGCTTGTTAGTAAGGTAATATAGCTCCATTTTCCTTACCAAAGAGTGACAATAGTTTTCGAGAACACTGAGTATAGTCATGTAGATATTTACAGAACTGCAAAACTATCAGTATTTTAAGATTTATTAATTAGAGTATAATAAATTCATTTTCGTTTCTTGATCACAAATGTTACAATTAAATGGCAACAGAAAATTTATTAATGCTTTCAGATATTTAAAGCTAAATTTGAATTGGCATCAAATCCCATCAGAACGAAAAACTGTTCTTATTAGCACAAACGCCGATTTACCTCCAAATATCATACACATAGCACTTGCAATTTCCGAAAATTCATTTTGTTTCAAGTTGATATACATTTAACATCTGGGTGAAAGATTTTTTGAACGAGGATACCATTGCTGAAATGGTATCAATCTTGCTTTATTTGAATTTCTTTAAAATATGCTAGATGCTTCCAGATAAAATGTTAAGCTGGGATATCATACCTTAATACACATTAAACTATATGGAGGTTATGTCCTGTGTTTTGTTCGTAATATATTTTGTAACTATATATTTTTTTGTAATATTTTTTCAATTGACATTTTCAAATATTGCTTGCTGCTTTGAATATGGTTATTTTTACTAGTGTGGTCATTGTGTCTTTACTTGCTGTTCAGTTATTCATAGTATTTCAACCAATCTTCACAACTGCTGAAAAATATAGCCACATTAGTACAATAACTAGGTTACTCGATCTGTTGCACCTTTGAGTCGTCAATATTACTCTTCCCTCTGCTACAGCTAGGTAACTCTCAGGATTTACTGCTGGATCAAAATTTTTACTTCAACAAATATGCAAATATTATGTCAGTGAGTATTCATCTGCTACAAATAGCTACTTTGAATTGCACCGATGTTTCTTAATAAGAACTGCCAGTAATACAATAACTGTAGTGCTGGAGGCAGATATCGTGAACTACACAGCTGTAATACCTAAACTTCATACAAGGAAATATTTATGTTGCCTGTGTGTGACGGTAACACTGTTTATATTGGCAGCAATCTTTGGTGAGCGTTTTTTCCCCATTCTTTCTGGTTTTGTCCTGTTTATGACATAAAGAGTGAAAAAATCAGGGAAGTTTGTTTGATTTCAGAGCTCTCCTGTAGTATTAATTTGTTAGTTATGAGTTCCACAGGGAAAATACGATGCAATTAGCTCTATAGCAGGGGTTCCCAACAAAATTTTCCCGAGGACCCCCTCATCGAGCATGATTGGTACAATGTCATATCACAGTATCAAGTACCTAAAAAATCCCAACTAAGAGTCTTTTTATACTTTTCTATTTTTGGTACTTAGAAAAAACATTGACATATACATTATTAAAAAAGTATTGAGCTTAAAACTTTTTCGGTTTAGCCATCATTGTTATTGTTAAATTTTTGTTTATTACTCAAAATCTTTGTCTTCAAATCTGGGTGTTTAGCATAACAAACTCCTTAAAAAAATAAAAACTGAGTATTAACTGAAAACGACAGGAAATATTAAAACTAAGTGTATTGGTCTTTCAAGTGTACTACACTTGAGACGGCATTGAGCAGACATGTGTGAAAAATAAGAAAACGCTAATTCTGGTTTTGTGCTAGAGTGTGCTAGTGTCAGTTGGCTCTAGGAAGAGGCTAAACGCAGAAGTTAGCGTTCACTAAAGCTCTGCTCACGCAGAAAGCGGCCAAGACAAAAAAATCTGTTATCATATGAAATATATTTAATATGTTTTTTATTCTAATAGCATCTTGTGGACCCCTCTGGCATAGCTCGCAGACCCCTGGGGGTCCGCGGACCATCTGTTGGGAACCACTGCTCTACGGAATTGCAGTCTCTTGCTTGTATGTATAACAATGTTCTTCTGAAATACTGCAGCCTAGAAATCAAATTTCAACGTTTTATTTCTCTTTCCTGTTTCCTTCGTTTTAATGGGTGCAGAATGGAAACACTTTTTTAAAATTTTTGTCTAGCTGAAGAGTGGGGAAAGTTTGAAATATTGAATACACAATATACTAGGATATGTTTCTGTTCTTCTTTAAGCAGACTTGATTCTTCGTGTTTCCTGAATGAGAAACCATTCAAATCAGTCAGTATACTTTCCTCGCCAGTGACAACAATCACGATTCACATCTGTCATCGGATATCTCTCCTTCTATTTTGCAGTACCATCTAACATTTGGTGATGAATCAGATGAAGACCCACAAAAATGAGCAAATGTTAATTAGAAGCAGTTAAAGCTAACTGATGGTAACGAAGTTCAGAGCTATTGTAGACAGTCAATGAAGGTGACATTACTGATGTGCACCCCTTTACATAACAGAATTTAGAGGCAGAGGAGAAACACTTTGAAGGACAACCAGTATCATAAAAAATACATAAAAATTGAGAAAACAGGGATATAAATGTTTTCAAAATCTGATACTGGTGCAAAGAATCACACATTTCATCCAGAGAACTCCATGTTCCAGGAGCTTACATGAAAGACCCATGTTGAGACAACTGCAGAAGTAAATGTCATAAGAAGTTTGTCCGTGCACAAAGGCTGAACATTTCTTAAAGATATTACAAATTAGAGATGTATGAAAGAAAAAGAGGCTTTATTTGCAGTAATTCTGGCAAGATCTTTAAGAAGCTAGCACATGAGTGAACTCAAAAAGTAACTCCACTGTTATGTTCTACTTGCCATGAGGAACAGAATGAATCCAAGTCTGTAAGACCATGTTTCTGAATAAACTTGGAATCTGTTAAGGTGTTGGAGTTATAGTGATGAAGAAAAGAGCTTTGGAAAACACAACCGAAGCAGGCAGAAGGACCATCATCTAAGGAAATTGAGTTCACCAGAAATCTGAAATGGTGTGAGGAATCAAGTTGTGAGTTTTTCAGTGGCTCAGTCTTACTACGTTCACTCTGGAAAAAGAAAAGAAAATTCCTAAGATTGTCACTTAACATCACACTCACGTGCTCCCTTTACAAATTTGTGCATACAGACCATATTTACAGGAAGACAGTTTCAGAGGATTATAGTCTCTGTTTTTATCATCACAAAAAAAGATAAGTGACGTCTATACATGCCTTAGAGTACCGCTGGAGTCAATAAAGGATCACCGACACCTAATTATAATGCTCATCTTTTAGAAACAGACAGGAGATGAAACAAGAGATGGAATGAGCCCAAAACTTATATAGGACTTTTGTAAACTGCAACTTCTGTTTCCAGCAGGTTCTGTTGAGAACAACTGATCCCATCAAAAGTGCTTTGTTTTATAAGCAGCGACTGATTTTTGTTTTTAATTTTACAGACAATAAGATAAAGACAAAACAAAAAGCCTGTTTCACATGCTCGGAAATACAAGGAAAACGAGGAAGATGTGAGATAGCGAGATTTGTATGAATGTTGAAGTCTCTATCTGCAACGGGAAAGCTTATTTTAGCGATTGTTGTGCAGGACAGAATCCACACAAATTTGTTGCAGCAATGTGCTCGTCCGCTCTTCAGGAAATATCTAACCTAGAATTAATCAAACACTGGAAAATCTAACCTATAATTCCTTGATTTGAAAGTCATGTTTATTCATCACAGTGAAATGGAATGTACCTCATTGCATTTGGCAGTCACTACAGAATTTTAAAAAAGTTGGTAAAAAGTGGACTGGCCTGCTGACTGGAATACTATTGATGAATATGCGAGAAGAAGGGGGTGACAAACCTTATATTGTTCGTGAAACAACCCGTGAGAAGATTATCAATTGACAGTATCATATGATTCGCTATGTTGCTGTTGTGAAAGAAGATGTGAACAAGAAACCAGTCAGGTGGCTAAGACCGAGGGAGGTGGTGCAGTGGTTAGCACACTGGACTCGCAATTGGGAGAACGACGGTGCAGACCAGTATCTGAGAACAGAGATTAAGGTTTTCCGTGACTTCCCTAAACCGCTCCAAGCAAAAGCTGGGGTGTTCCATTTCAAACGGCACGGCCGATTTCCTTCCCCATCCTTAACACAGTCCGAGCTTGTGTACTGTCTCTAATGACCTTGATGTCGATGGGACGTTAAATCTAATCTTCCTTCCTTCTTCGGATGGGAATGTCGTAAATCAGCGTCCATTTGTTGCGCGATTTAAAGAAAACTTTGAAGAAGAGTTTAGAGCTCATAACTCTAATAAGAAAACAAGAAAAATCAACAAGTTCTCACTGTCAAGCACTTTGTGCATGCCCGTCCTGCCTGTAACAAAGGAAAGTTACGACGATGTGATGCCCCTGTTCAGAATAGTGCTTCCCATACAGTACAGTGAAGATTTAAAATTCCAAAAACTTTCAAACGCATTCCTTCAATAACAACTATTTTACGTTATCTCGTTGTTGTACTAAAACAGAGATAAGGGTTTACCAAAGGGATAGAATATCCTATGGAATTTAATTTTCGCATTTTATCTTTCCCTTTCTACCGTACTGCTTGTCTCATAGCCCACGGCATAGAGCTTCGGCTTGGTGTAAGTTCTTTGGTTTAGCTGGTGTCAGTGTAGTAACCTTGTCAGTGTGTATCCAGCTGCAACCTCGTGATTTTGCGGAAATTTGTGTGTGACATTCTCGTGGTAATTTATAAGCGTCTATAAATTGCAAACAAGAATAAGTGAAAAAATTGTTTCGGAAGTAAATTAACACGGTATTTCATTTATATTACAATAACAGCTGCGTTGTTGACGGCGTGTGAATGTTGTAATTTTTCAGGTTATGTTCATAACAGCCAAATACCTGATTTATTAGTGGTTGCTATTTTTGGCCTGTCCGGTAAAGTCGCTACGTGTATTTTCATAAAATAAACGGTTGAGATTATGACGTGTTGTCAGGAGCAGTTTGCCTATGCAGGGATTTCCGTCATGTATTTCGTGACTGACGGGAAAAGGCGGACAGTGAAGTTCAAACATTCGCTATGTTATTGCGGTTATTTTAAGTGTAATAATTTTCGTGATGATAATTTCTGTGATCTGATGTAGACATAGAGCGGCGCCAGATTGTAGTGCTAACGCAAGCATTTTTTTAATTCGTGGTTTGAGCAAGTTCGCATGAAAGGAAATGATGTAATTATGTTGAATTTTGTTAGTCTTCACTGTGCTTTGATTATTCGTGTCGTTATATTCGTCTAATCATGTGTAAATACCAGTTTGTTGGAATGTGTAGGTTTTAATGGACTTCTGTATAAGAATACTTTAATTTAGGAACTGGCGAAATAAGAGGTACAAATTAACTGTAATTCGTCAAACATAAAGCATTGCATGTCATCAGAACTCAATAGATCACTCATCATAGTTACAGTTAGTAGGAAGTAGTTTCAGTAAACCAGTTTCGTAAGAAAAAAAAACTCACCAGTGTTTAATCTTGATGGTAATCAAGAATGAGAGCTTCCGCATTGCAGTGAGCAATCTACGTTACATTTTTATGGTTTTCCTTAAAAGCAGGTTAAGATTCCAAAATGATGATGCTTATGGTAAATTGATTATACAACGGTGAATGAATACAGATGGAGAAAGTTTCAGTAATACCTATGTTGAATATGCATATTCATTGATAAACAAACAATCTGTATGTCCAGATTTTCATCATGTCCCTATTGGACTGAAATTAACACAACAAACAAAGTGTAGAATGAAATATTTGGTGTTATCCAGTATTTTCTCTTCGATCTATTGACTGCTTGGATTGTTTGTAATGTGCATGCACAAGAAAATACACATCTTCCAAAATTGCCACATAGGACAGTATCTATAAGCCAGTGTTACAAAGAAGCAGTAGCAACTGTAAATACTCCATTTCCAGTGCATGTTATTTTATGATTGTTCTCACCCAGTAGATGAGTGAAAATACTGCCTTTGAGCAATACCTCATGGTAAAAATGGAAACAGAGTGCACCTATTCTTATCTGATTGCTTTTCTTTTTCAGACTGTAGAACTGAAGCCATGGACCAGGACCCAACTATGTGGATAAAAAAAGAGGAAACAGATGAAGTAAAAACTGAGTTACACTCCCTGGTGAGTAGCTTACTCGTATTTCTTAACTGTGTTTCATTAATTTGTGTGTATAGTGTGTGAATACATACAATTCATGTCATATTGCTGGAAACATGAGTAATTGTGTTTACTAAAAAACTGATGAACATTCAGTCTTAAATATGACATGTTGCACAGTTTGAAATCAGCCTTGTATTAAACCTCAGATAGAATTGAGCAAGAGTTTCAATTTAATGTTCAGTAAACATGGAAAACCTTAATGCACAATCCAGTTACACTGATAAGGTGGTTGCCATAAAGTGGGTATATTCTGCTCTGATACACTTCGTTTAAATGACAACCTTAATGTGCAGCTTAAGAATAACTGACTATAGTGAATGTTAAGTGCCATTACATCTATAGATGGTATGGCTGCAGTTAATGCATTATTGCAGTGTATTGTGGTGTGGAGTGAGAATTGTCATTTATTTATTGATGACGTACAATAAGTTAGGCCTAATTGTAAATAACTTTAAAGTGACATTTGCATGGTCACCAACCTGAGAAGTATGTTTTGTAGTCTATTAACATTGAATATTACTATTAACTTTGAATATGTGAACAAAGTGTAAGTAGAACTGTCAACACTAAAGTTAAATTTCAGACAAATATCACCTGGAAGTGTAAATTGGTACACAGCCGGTAGGTGCAGAATGAATTTGTATGTTGGCAGCAGTTTTGATGAAGCCGTGGGGTTACATATTAAATATTGATAGGTTTGTTCATAATGACTTTCTGCATTTGCTGCACATTGTTACACACATTGCTTGTGAAACTGGCAGAATGTTGCAGTTACTGCTGTCAATAATCTTACATATACATGTCACTTAAAATCTGATGTAGTGCAACTGTTCGTAGGGTATTTGGCTATCAGCAGGCAAACAAATTCACTTGGTCCCACTAATATTTTTATTCTGCCAACCAGAACTGAGGGTCCTGACACAATCACACAAACTACTTGTCAACTATCTGTGCTGAACAAGTCTGTTTCAACATCCATCTTGGGTGCAACTGCAGAAGTACTGTGATAGCATTAATGCAGCATTTGTATTTGAATATATGTGAGTGTTTTATTATAGTTCGTACAAACTATGTGAGGCAATTCATTTGATGAGAAGTATCAGTACAGTAGACCTAAACTATCACTGTGAGGAAATGATAAGAAAGTAAATTTACTAAATTTTATTAAATACAGTAAGAGTGGTTAGACCCAACATAGTTCAGGCTTTGGCTTTTACCCCCCACATAATGAGTGTTCGACATATAGAATGATATGTATGCACAACACACAGCATGTGAATGAAAAGCAATTTGAAGAATCATTCACCTTGGACCTGAACCACAGAACTATTCAAAGGCTACAAGGTTAAAATGGGGTTCTAGCCCCCCCTCGAAATATTGGTTGTGGTGACTGACCCATAGTGCAGCTCAAGGCCTAGCCTAGGTTGAAAGGTGGCAATGTGGGTGCGAGCTGACAAAGCCTAGAAATGTGAAAGCTAAATAAGGGATGTAGCAAATTGACCAGCAGCACAGCCTAATGTTTACTAAAAAATCCAAATGGTGCCTAGACTGTAACCTTTACCCACAATAAGTCTTCTCTTACAATGTGTGCTGAGTTAGTTGATGGACTGAACTTCCATATGATCTTAACAGATGCATGTAGACATTATCTCAATGGAAAGCCACCTTTGCCAAATTAATTAAAACTTAATTTTTGATTGTGTATAGTTTGGGCATGAGGACATGCTGGAAAGTATTGGCTCAAAATTTTTATTTGAAAATTATTGAAGCATTTTAATTAAAACAAACTTAACATTTAACATATTTATTCTTCGTGTTTGTATGTTTATATCAAACATAGTCACCCTGGCACTGAACCCTTTCTCTCAATGAGACACCAGGTTGTTGGTGTCATTACTGTAGAATGTTTGATTTTCTTGGTAGCTCCACAGCCTCACCTCTGCTCACAGCAATTCATCACTATTATCCTTGAAGGTGTTCTTTAGGTTTTGGAAACAGTTGAAAATTCATTGAATCAAGCCAGGACACTATGGTGGATGATCAATAATAATGAATCAAGGGTGTCACTTGCAGGTTGTGTATGGTCCGGCGTTGTCATGCTGAAGGAAAGGGTGCCCCATGTGTGTGTGAACTATTTGAATCAGTGCTCTGTTTTCTGAAGGTTTTCTCACATGTCGACATGGTTAAATAACACACCCATCTTACACACTGTAATTCAAAACTCTCCAGCGAGAGGGTCCTGCATATTCTCAGAAAAGTGGAAACATCAACAGAGTAATATGCGTGACAAGTAATACTTTAACTGATATAAAGAACAGAATAAAAACTTTGGAGGCATTATTTTCTGATAGGCCCTTGTAATAAGTTGATGCATTTCACAATTGCCTCGAATGTTGCAGAATGGTTCCCTTGGCACTGCCCAGCCTCCATTTGGAAGTCATAATACTAAATCCATATACACATCAGCCAAAACATTATGACCACCGATTTGCTATCAATATAAACTCATCCAGGCAATAGCACCTAACCTTGTCTTCTAGTCAGACACGCACGGTGCATGGATTATCAATGAGCATGCTGACCGGGTGTAAAATAGGGACTGCGCACAATCTATCTTAGTCTGACCGAGAGCAGATTTTGATGGCTGGAAGGCTTGGCAGGAGCATTTTGGAAGCTGCACAGCTTGTTGGCTGTTTGAGGAGTGTTGTCGCAGTTGTCTTCAACACAGGGTGAAATAAAGGTTAAACCATGCCCAGACATTATGGGGTTGGGCAAGCACCTGTCATGACAGATGGTAGACATCATAGGTTGGGCAGACTGTTAAAACAAGACAGGCAGCAAACTATGGTGTAACTAACATCAGACTTAAATGCTTGGCAGAGTACAAGTGTGTCTGAATGCACAATGCTCAAAACACTCATAATGATGAGTCTGTTTAGCTGATGACCCACGAATGTGCCAGTGTTAATGCCATGACATCAACAACTTCAACTGAAATAGACAGGTAACTATTGGTGCTGGATTTGGCACAATGGCAGACCACTGCATGGTCCTGCCTTTGTGAGGGTACGGTTCCTTTACTCCTGTACTGGCAGGACCTCCATTATACTCCAGGAAAAGACCATGTGGGCACCCATGGGTTCACTGGAGCTCGTACAAGGCACTATGTTAGAAAAGGAGTGTTGTGAACTGGTTGCAAACCACATCCACCTCTTACGTTGTCATTGCGATCTTCAGTCCTGAGACTGGTTTAATGCAGCTCTCCATGCTACTCTATCCTGTGCAAGCTTCTTCATCTCTGAGTAACTGCTGCAACCCACATCCTCCTGAATCTGTTTAGTGTATTCATGCCTTGGTCTCCCACTATGATTTTTACCCTCCGAACTTACCTTCAATACTAAATTGGTGATCCTTTGCAACCTCATTACATGTCCTCGCAACTGATCCCTTCTTCTAGTAAAGTTGTGCCACAAATTGCTCTCCTCCCCAATTCTATTCGGTACCTCCTCATTAATTACATGATCTACCCATCTGATCTTCAGCGTTCTTCTGTAGCACCATGTTTCGGAAGCTTCTCTTCTTGTCTAAACACTTTATTATCCATGTTTCAATTCCATACATGGATACACTCCATACAAATACTTTCTGAAAAGACTTCCTGACCCATACGTTTATACTCCATGTTAATAGATATCTCTTGGACAGAAAGGCTTCTCTTGGCATTGCCAATCTAAATTTTATATCCTCTCTGCTACGACCATCATCAGTTATTTTGCCCCCCAGACAGTGAAACTCATCCACTACTTTTAAGTGTCTCGTTTCCTAATCTAATTCCGTAAGCATCATCTGATTTAATTTGACTACGTTCCATCATCCTTACTTTGCTTTAGTTGATGTTCATCTTATATCCTCCTTCCAAGACACCGTCCATTATGTTCAAGTGCTCTTGCAGGTCCTTTGCTGACTGACAGAATTACGTCCTCCGCAAACCTCGAAGTTTTTATTTCTTCCCCTTGGATTTTAATTCCTACTTCAAATTTTTCTTTTGTTTCCTTTACTGCTTGCTCAAGATACAGATTAAACAACATCAGGGATAGGCTACAACCCTGTCTCACTCCCTTCCCAACCACTGCTACCCTTACATGCCCCTCGACTCTGCCATACAAATTATAAATAGCCTTCTGCTCCCTGCATTCGATGAGTGCCACCTTTGGAATTTGGAAGACAGTATTCCATTCAATATTGTCAAAAGCTTTTTCTAAGTCTACAAATGCTGAAAATGTAAGTAAATATTGCCTCAAGTTTTCCGAAATTTCTATGAAATCCAAACTTATCTTCCCTGAGGTCTGCATCTACTGGTTTTTTCATTTGTCTGCAAAGAATTCGTGTTAGTGTTTTGCACCTGTGACTTATTAAACTGATAGTTTGGTAATTTTCGGACCTGTCAGCACCTGTGCCCTTTGGGATTGGAATTATTATATTCTTCTTGAAGTCTGATGGTATTTCGCTTGTCTCCTACATCTTGCTCACCAGATGGTAGAGTTTTGTCAAGGCTGGCTCTCCCAAGGCTATCAGTAGTTCTAATGGATGCTGTCTACTCCCAGGGCCTTGTTTCAATTTAGGTCTTTTAGTGCTCTGTCAAACTCATCACGCAGGATCATATTTCCCATTTCATCCTCATCTACGTCCTCTTCCATTTCCATAATATTGCCTATAAGTACGTTGTCCTTGTAGAGACCTTCTATATACTCCTTTCAGCTTTTTGCCTTCCCTTCTTTGCTTGGAACTGGTTTTCCACCTGAGCTGTTGATACTCTTACGTGGTTCTCTTTTCTCCAAAGGTCTCTTAAATTTTCCTGTAGGCAGTATCTATTTTGCCCCTAGTCATATGGACTCCACATCCTTAAATTTGCTCTGTACCCATCCCTGTTTTGCCATTTTGCATTTCCTGTCGATATCATTTTTGAGATGTTCATATTCCTTTCTGGCTGCTTCATTTACTGCATTTTTATATTTTCCCCTTTCATCAATTAAATTCCATCTCTCTTCTGTTACCCAAGGATTTCTACTAGCCCTCGTCTTTTACCTACTTGATCGTCTGCTGCCTTCACTATTTCATCTCTCAAAGCTACCCTTTCCTCTTCTACTGTATCTCATTCCCATATTCCTGTCAATGGTGTCCTAATGCCCTCTGAAACTCTGCACAGCCTCTGATTCTTTTAGTTTATCCAGATCCCATCTCCTAAAATTCCTACCATTTTGCAGTTCCTTCAGTTTCAATATACAGTTCACAACCAATGAATTGCGGTCAGAGTCCACATCTGCCCCTGGAAATGTCTTACAGTTTAAAACCTGATTCCTAAATCTCTGTCTTACCATTGCATAATCTATCTAAAACCTTCCAGTGTCTCAAGACCTCTTCCATGTGTTCAACCTTCTGTCATGATTCTTTAACGAAGTGTTAGCTACACTATGTGATCAAAAGTATCTGGACCCCAGGCTGAAAATGACTTAAAATTTCGTGGTGCCCTCCATCGGTAATGCTGGAATTCAATATGATGTTCGTCCACCCTTTGCATTGATGACAGTGTCTACGTTTGTGGGCATATGTTCAGTCAGGTGCTGGAATGTTTCTTGGGTAATGGCAGCCAATTTTTCACAGAATGCTGCACTGAGAAGAGGTATCAATGTTGGTCAGTGAGGCCTGGCACAACATCGGCATTCCAAAACTTCCCAAGGATGTCGTATAGGATTCGGGTCAGGACTCCATGAAGGCCACTTCATTACAGGAATGTTATTGTCATGTAACGACTCCACCACAGGCCGTGCATCATGAATAGGTGATCGATTGTGTTGAAAGGTGCAATTGCTGTCCCCAAATTGCTCTTCAACAGTTGGGAGCAAGAAGGTGCTTAAAACATCAATGTAGGCGTTGTGCTGTGATAGTGCCGCACAAAACAATAGGCGGTGCAAGCCCCTCCATGAAAAACACGAAACCAAGTTAGGCTAAGTTTTCCTTTAATTTACATCTATGGTCACAAATGTTTTGTTAACAGATTACCGGTTTCAGTCTATAATGACCATCATCAGATCTGCAGCACAAAATGGGAAAAACATAAATACTCGCAGATTGTCTACAGCTTAAAAAACAATAAAAAGACCATAATGAAAAGTACTACTGACATATTTCTGCATTTTAAATATGAAGAGGCATACCTGTTTCATAAAAACAAAGTCCTAATGTACTGCAGCCATAGTGACATCGTCAAATGTTAAATGTGGAATCAGCACCAGCATCATCAAATACATACAATTAACATCACATGCACGAGTCATGTTGTCAGTAGTGCTACTGTTTAAAACAAGCTGCTGTACAGTAGCCACAAGATGTTTGTGTTGTAAGGTCACCAGATGTCACTAATGTCGGCATACAGTAGTTTTCAATAATTAATTGAAACAGCAGAAATAAAGAGGGAAGTCTGTAATAAGCTTATAATGTATAAAAGGCATTACAGTAATAAAAAGCAGTAAAAAAATGACATAAGTAATATTGTTAAAAAGAGGAAGAGTTAAGGAACAGTGGTTGACATGTGCTCAAGTGCCAATATTCTAGATAATGACGTTAATATTGAACACCAGTGAGAGTGCACCTGGTAATATTAAACAACCATAAAACAAATTGCTAAAGGAGCCACAAATGAAAGTAAACATAGTGCTGCACATAATTAGTGCCCTCTGTTAGCGCTAACGCCAGTATTCCGCACAGGTGGGAACTGGTTGGAGGAACATGATCGGCAGAGGGCCCTTCGTACCCTATGGCACTCCGTTGCAAGAGAATAATGATAAAATTCTCTAACAGTGGATGATCCACACTATCTGATTAATGCAGGCTATGAAATGAATAGGGAAGGAACAAGAAGATACTAGAGTCATGCGTAAAACATATGAAAACTATGTAAATATGTGATGCACTCAATACTAGGTGAACTTATCAACACACCATATGTAACAGAGACGTGCAGTGGTTAGAGTAAAACATTGTCAAGTAAAGCAAAGTAGGCACTAGGCACAATCATTTTGCCAGTTGAGCAGTTTAGTTGGTTCTCTGTTTTTTGCTTTATAAATTTCAAGCTCCTCTAACAAATTGAGTAGCTGCTTGACCATGAAATCCAAGTTTTCTCACCACTTGCCTGTCATAGTACTTGCAGTTGATCCTGATGCAGTGTGCAATGCCTGTCCATTGGTCTGGATAGATGTCTGCCTATTACACATTACAACCCTCTTTAAGTGTCGGCAGTATCGGTCAGTCGACAGACGAGATCGCCCTATTTGCTTTTGTGCTGTACATGTCCCTCCATGTTTCAACGTCACTATCACATTGGAAACAGTGGACCAAGGGATGTTTAGGAGTGTGTAAATCTCACATACAGATGTATTACACAAGTGACACCCTATCACATGACCACATTCGAAGTCCATGAGTTACGCGGAGCACCCCATTCTGCTCTTTCATGACTACATAGGTCGCTGATGTGGAGTACCTTGCAGTAGGTGGCAGCACAATGCATCTATATGAGAAACTAATGTTTTTTGGGGTGTGTGGATACTTTCGAGCACAGTGTATGATGAAGTTATGTTCTGTGCAAAATTCTATCAGACGGCTTCCTCTTTCATTCCTTACCCACATTCCATATTCACCTACTACTTTTCCTTCTATTTTCCAACTATTGAATTCCACTCCCCCATGACTATTAAATTTTTGTCTCCCTTCACTATCTAAATAATTTTGTTTATCTCATCATACATTCCTTCTATTGTTTCATTATCCATGGAACTAGTTGGCATATAAATTTGTACTACTGTGGTAGGCATGGGCTTCATGTTCATCTTGACTACAATAATGCATTCGCTATGCTGTTTGTAGTAGCTTACCCACACTCCTTTTCTTTTATCCATTATTAAACCTACACCTCCATCACCCCTATTTCATTTTTATTTATAATTCTGTATTTATTTGACGAGAAGTCTTGTTCCTCATGCCGTTGAACTTCACTAATTCCCACTATATCTAGCTTTAACCTATCCATTTCCCTTTTTAAATTTTCTAACCTACCTGCCGAATTAAGAGATCTGACATTCCATGCACCAATCTGTAGAATGCCAGTTTTCTTTCTCCTGATAACAACTTGGTCCCGAGTTATCACCACCTGGAGATTTGAATGGGGGACTATTTTACCTCCAGAATATTTTACCCAAGAGGACGCCTTCACCATTTAATCACAAAGCTGTAGTTTCTCCTTGCTTTCACCTGCTTGCACTATCAGCACTGCAACACCATTCTGGTTAATGTTACAAGGCCAAATTAATCATTCATCCTGAAAGTTGCCCCTGCAACTACTGAAAAGGCTGCTGCCCATCCTTCAGCAACCACATGTTTGTCTGGCCTCCCAGCAGATACTCGTCCGTTGCAGTTTCACCTTTGTTACAGCTGTCTGTGTTGCTGAGCCACACAAGCCTCCCAACCAGTGACAAGATCCATGGTTCATGTTAGGTCCACCTCTTCATGATGATCATATTTTGCAATGGCAGTGGCATTTTTCATCAAAATTATGCACCATTTCACAAGGCCATGAGTGTGGTGGAATGGTTTGAGGAACACAGTGGTGAGTTCCAATTGATACGATGGTCACCCAATTTGCCAGCTCTGAACCTGATCGAACACATCTGGGATGTGATTTAACATAACGTGTGCCAACTACCTCAAATGATCTACCAAGGCCTAATTGCTTCCATGCCACAATGTCTTCCTGCTGTTATCTGTGCCAAAGGTGGACATACCAGCTTTTAGAGTGGTGATCATAACGTTGGGGCGGATCAGACTATGGCACTTACCATAATTGAAAGAAGATTGTTTTAGTGTAGTGATGGTGATAATGATAGTGGCACATAAAATTCGGCCAAACAGCACATGCTGCCCATGAGCCCTGCATGGCTCACCCTCCAGTCCAGCTTCAAGACACCGACTGCCTGTGAAATGCACTGCTTTTCCTTGCCACCCAGTGTGGCTCCACAACACCACTGGTGCCATGAGCTCCGAGCTGTGAGATGTAACATCTGGCTGGCACATGGGGCTGGAATTCAGAGACGGACCCCACCATATCTTAACATCCCCCGCCAAACCAAATTCCCCCTGCCCCGCCATTAAAAAGCCCTTTACATGTGACTCTCCTTCACCTGCGTAATAAGCACACGTGAGTCTTTACTTGTGCAGAAATTCAGAACCAGCTGGTTTGCCTGGCTCACCACCCTGGCAATCTCATAGGGTACAGAGAATTGAGGAGCCAGCTTGCTAGCGAACCTTAACTCCGCTTTTTGAGCAATATTAGGATTTTGGACTAACACTGTCCCCAACTTTTGCACTGAACCATTTAGTCCATGATTGTTGCATGGATAATTACCAGAATAGTCACCCTTCTGCTTGGAATGAGAAGAAAAGAGAAGTTGTTCATAACAACTAATAGGTGCCTAACACCCACACATGTGGAAGTGGTCCTATATAATCAATAAAAAATTTATGCATCAGGTGTTTCTCATGTGTAGACTCTAAATGCCCCATGGGAGAATTCGGGTTGGGCTCAGCTCCCTTACAGCTCACACTCCCCCCACCAAATTCTGGATGTCCTTATACAGGGAAAACCAGGTGACATGTTGAACGATCTTCACCCCCACCAACCTCCAGTCTTTGTTATACAGGGAGGACCAGGCGATGTGTTGTCTGATCTTAACAGTTGTATAAATGCCCAAATGACTGCCTAAGAGGGTGTTATGGAAGTAATGAGCCAAAACCTAACTAAGAGGCTGAGTGTCAGTCTCTAAACAAAAGTCTCGGTGTTCAAAATAAAATCTGAATTTGTCAAGGGAAAACAGAACTGCCAAGGCTTCCTATTCAAACATAAAATATTTCATCTCCACAGGTGAAAGTTTTAAGGTGTGTAGGCTATAGAGCATCAGCCTGCCACAGACCCATCTCATTCTGTTCCTGCAGGAGGCCAGCTGCCACTTTCTGTTCCAGAAGAATTACAGGCGTCCATCTGCAAGAACAAGAGGAGCTCAAAGTTGGGTATGGCTAATATTAGTTGGTTAGTAAGCGCCACCTTAATGCCTCCAAAAGATTCCTGATGACTTTCATCTCATTTGAAATTTCTTGAATCGTTAAGGCATTTGCCGTGTTTATGAACAGTGCCACACCTTTCTTATTTCTAGGAACTGTAAATTTTCACAAATCACCAGTATACTCCTGGTCAATTCTAATGCAATCAGTGGAACTAAGATGTCCCGAGAATGAAACCTATGTACCAGTGTGATTTTCGATGGTTTCACATCAAGTCCCACCTCCCTCTGGTAAACCAGGTCTGCAAAAAGTTGCAGCTGTCCAGACAGACTAGCACTACAAATAACAATGCCATATAGGTAATTATAGACACACTTGAAATCACCCAAAACACAATCTAGAAGGCAAGACAGAATGGCAGCTGCCACTGACAAACCAAAGGCCACCCTGTTAAAATCGTAGAGGTTCCAGTCTGTACAGAAGGCAGTACTATGCTTGGAATCCTCTGTTAGCATGATCTGATAATATGCCTGATTGAGATCCAGGACAGTAAAATACTGAGCCTCACTCAATGAAGAAAAAAAATTAGGTAGATTTGGAAGTGACAGATTCCAAAACTACCTTCTCATTAACTGCACGATAATCCACAACTGGATGAAACACTGCTCTGCTGCCCATAGGTATTGAGAATATGGGAGAAGCATAGGCTGAGGTTGAGGGCTCGATGACCCCATCGAACAATGTATTATTAATCAAAGCACATATACATTTCACCTTTGATAGAGAAAGTTGTAAAGATTGTACCTCTCTGGAATGTCATTTGTAAGGCGAATCTTGTACTGGATTTTATTGGTGATGTCCAGTCTGTTAGTTAACATCTGCACTAAACAATCAAGAACTTCCAGTACCTGCTTCACCTCTACTAGACCAAGGTGACTGAGCCCAAATGGCGAACGTTGCGGTAACGCTATGAATTCCAGTGGCAACCCGACAGGAGCACAACATGAGTTTTTCAGCTGGGTTAAATTTCAAATAAACAACCCTGCCTTGACAATCTAATGCCAACCCATTGCCACTTACAAAAACACACCCCAAAATTAAATTCACTGAAAGATTTTTAATTACTTCCTACTTCACAGGCCAACAAAATTTTCCAATACTCAGTTTTGACAACCAGAGGCAACATCTGCCCAGTGAAAGCTTGACATTTGGAGGATGGATGCAAACAAGGTAATTCACAGGTGTGGCAGAACTCCAAATACCACAGATAATCTAGACGACAAACTGAACTACCATAGTTGAGGAGGGTGCACACTGGTTCCTAGTTAAGTTGTTCCCAAAGGTAAGGCAGTGGTTTCCATACCTCAGACTTGACACAGACACAGCACTCCGGTAGTAGAACACTACCATGCCTCTTCTATTCCTTGTGACACCAGCTGTTTGACTCTCCTTCCATGGAACTGGAAATTGCCATACAAGATGCCCCTCTTTGTTACACTGGAAACACATCCTATGCTTGTTCCTTCTGGGTGGTCCCCTTTTAAATTGCCTGGAATCTCGATCCCCATCTTGATAATGATGCTGAAACCCCCATCACTACTGGTGCACGAAACTCTGGCATCTGTAGCGGACACCAAAGCCTCTAATCCAGTATAAGATGTGCATTTATGATCGAACGTAAGCCATGTGGCTGCATTTTCTCTAATATATTATTGAGTATTTGTATCTCTGTGACTTGCCATTCCAAGGCTGGAATGGCCATACATATTCACCTATGTACATAGGAAAAGGTTCATTAGGAAACTGCACTTACCAAATGTTTATGCTTGAGCAGCCTCTTAATATGAGATAATTTCAACCCAATAATTGATTTCCAGGATTCCTCGATCCTGTACTTCTGTGTAAAATTCGACTGAAAACACAGCTTAACACACGGGGTACAACGAATGAACAACATTATTGGAGATAGCAAAAGCATCAGCATGAAACATAAATTAGACCATGATCCACAGAATGGATTTCACCTGTCTTAAATTCTAATTTTAAAGTTCTATTATAGTTTGAAGCAGTAACATTATTTGGTAAGGTAATTTTCCAAATGAATTCCCGTCTGGTCCTTGAAGGTGTTTGTAGTATTGCTACTGCTTCCAGCAGTTATCTGTTGGTGGGAGAATCTTGCTCACTACCTATTGCACCTAATTTCTCTAAATCAAGGTGGCTGACACCACTTTGCAAGTCATCACCTGCCCCTGTAATTGCAGAGCTAATCTAACCTGCTCAGAATAGACTACGTCGTGAAATACCCCACAAGTGATTAGCCCAATGAATCAATTCTGTCTGAATTGCGCGTATTTGCTTATGGTGCGGCTGACTACTTTCTAAACACTCTACCTCCTGACACAAGGTTGTCATGGCCAGAGCTCAGTCAGGATGTGCAACACCTACCGCCCTGATGCAGTTCGTACTAATCACCAAGGGGTAGTCCACACTGGCATGCAGATGAGCCACAAGTTAGGCAACACTGCCCTTACATGGCAGCTGACACACTTTTAATTCGTAGATCAACTGTTGCTTCTTCAATAAGGACAAATTGGGACAGTCATTGGACCCCATGTTTAGCAGTGGATACCTACACACACACACACCTCATTGTGAATGACAGTATGAGGATATGAAACTTCCTGGCAGATTGAAACTGTGTGCCCGACTGAGACTCGAACTCGGGACCTTTGCCTTTTGCGGGCAAGTGCTCTACCATCTGAGCTACCGAAGCACGACTCACGTCCGGTCTCACAGCTTTACTTCTGCCAGTATCTCATCTCCTACCTTCCAAACTTTACAGAAGGTCTCCTGCGAACCTTGCAGAACTAGCACTCCTGAAAGAAAGGATATTGCGGAGATACGGCTTAGCCACAGCCTGGGGGATGTTTCCAGACTGAGATTTTCACTCTGCAGTGGAGTGTGCGCTGATATGAAACTCCCGGCAGATTAAAACTGTGTGCCCGACCGAGACTCGAACTCAGGACCTTTGCCTTTTGCGGGCAAGTGCTCTACCATCTGAGCTACCGAAGCATGACTCACGTCCGGTCTCACAGCTTTACTTCTGCCAGTATCTCATCTCCTACCTTCCAAACTTTACAGAAGCTCTCCTGCGAACCTTGCAGAACTAGCACTCCTGAAAGAAAGGATATTGCGGAGATATGGCTTAGCCACAGCCTGGGGGATGTTTCCAGACTGAGATTTTCACTCTGCAGTGGAGTGTGCGCTGATATGAAACTCCCGGCAGATTAAAACTGTGTGCCCGACCGAGACTCGAACTCAGGACCTTTGCCTTTCGCGGGCAAGTGCTCTACCATCTGAGCTACCAAAGCACGACTCATACCCGGTCTCACAGCTTTACTTCTGCCAGTATCTCGTCTCCACAATATCCTTTCTTTCAGGAGTGCTAGTTCTGCAAGGTTTGCAGGAGAGCTTCTGTAAAGTTTGGAAGGTAGGAGACGAGATACTGGCAGAAGTAAAGCTGTGAGACCAGGTGTGTGTCATGCTTCGGTAGCTCAGCTTGCCCGCGAAAGGCAAAGGTCCCGAGTTCGAGTCTCGGTCGGGCACACAGTTTTAATCTGCCAGGAAGTTTCATATCAGCGCACACTCCGCTGCAGAGTGATAATCTCATTCTGGAGTGTGAGAATACCTTGCCTCCTCCCCCCTTTCCTTCCAGGAAAATAACCATCCTCTGTTACCAACCAAACATCCAGCAGGAAAAGGGAAATTAAGTGGGAGGAGGACTGGAGAGACTGGGGTTCACATGAGTCACCATTGTTCATTGAAACATATTTATTTAAGAAAAATAACTAAAATCAGATGCATTAGCAGGGTTACGAACAACACTCTGAACTTTTCGAGTTTAAGACATTACACACCTTAGTTAAGTGGCAATGAAAGACAAAAGCTGTGGCTGGCTTCAGTTCTTAGATTTTAGATTCAAAATTTCCACCTTCACAAACTGCAACTGAGAAAATGCTTCAACAAATGAACAAATAACTATTTGGAAACAGATGGCTCTTTAAGACAACAGAGAAGCCTAATTCATCTCAGAGGTAAAAACTGAATAGCTATACTGGAAGACAGAGCAGTTTATAGCTGCCTCAGGACCACTAGAAAAAGGAAATTCTTAAAATACCTAGATAATTTGAAAAAGTAAACAAGTGCACTGATTTCTGGAGCTGCCTTCAGGCTGACAGAACAATTGTCCTTAAATCTTACCCCAATGAGCAGGTAAGTAATTAATAATAGAATGAGTTCACAGATTGATATAAATGGCTTCAGGCACAGTGAAAATTCTATTAAGGTATACCACAGAAAATGTGTAAGTGACATAGTAAGTGAATGTGCATGCATAGCAGTTCAGAACACCATTTAAAAAGGAGAACTGGTAATTAGTACCCTGAACCAACTTGTAGAAATAAGTAAGTAAAAGGTGGGGAAAGGTCACCCCATGACAACTTTAAAATATCAAACAGTTGAACAATTAAATCTAGTAAGCAGTAACTAGCCGTGAGGCAGAATAAATTTCTTTCACTCTCCATCTCACAAATGGCTAGTGAACGAACACAAAAAATCCTTCAGAGCTCAGTAACACTTGATAGTTTTACGCACTTTTGCTTTTTCCAGCCCGTGAACCTCAACCTTTCACAAGGCTGGACATCTGAATATGACATGTGATTGACATAGAGCCAATCAGCATGTGGCCATCCTAATAGGGCTCGACACAGTGTACAAGAAGAGCACTCGACCCAACAAACCCCCAAACACCAAAATTTACAAAATGCTAATACAAATTTCAAACAATAATTTACATAACTTCAGTGAAAGCGGTCCAAGGGTAGCTGGCAGTGGTGCATTCCATGAAGTTGATGTACTGAGTCAATTTAAACACCCACAATATGATGAGCACACACTGAGTGAAAGTCCAAGACAAAGTGTACCAAACTGTACAAAATTGGACCATACTAAGGGAGCACCTAAATTCCACTGTCATTCACACTTAATACAGCCACATGACCACAGTAGTTGTGTAGATCAGTGGACTCTTCAAAAACTTGGTCTAAGGCTAAGCATGGTCACACTTAAAATAGTGTTCAGGATTACCAAATCATCGAATCCACTGCTGAACGAGGGGAATTGAACAACACCCCTTGTGGGTCTGGGGCTTAGAATAGGCCTGAGGTATTACTGCCTGTTGTAAGAGGCAACTAAAAGGAGCCTCACACATTTTTGCATTTATGCAATCATCCCCTGTAAGGTTTGCCCACTATTTTTAAAAATTTTTTTGAAGAGTGAGCCAATTGGGGAAGGGCGTCTTACATGATGCATCATGTGCTGAGACCTATCGCATCCTTCGTCGACATGGATCTGCTCTTCTGCTCATTCTCCAACTGTTGAGCGATGTCACCCTCCTGGGTGCATATTTTTTTAATTAAATGTGCAGAATCGTTCTCTACACTGACGATGATAATGGACTTGTTTGCTTGGTTGCACGTGATACCCAGCACGGTAGCCAGTCCGTTGTGGTGGGGCCACCATGTACCTTGTTGGTTGTAGTCCCCTGACCACACATGGATTGCTCTGCTGATGCCTGCGTTGCTAACTCCCTATGTATGCCGAGGAGTAGATGCCCATCACCCTGGGGCATTGGGACTCCTGGCAATGGCCATCCAGCCAGGTGGCCTTTGCTGTGGCTGGGTGGCACCTGTGGGGAGGGCCCCTGGTAGGAGTGGGTGGCATCAGGGCAGATGACACGCAATGAAGTGTAGTACATCATCTCTTGTTGGTGGTCAAACACCAGAAGTCTCTAACCGTTTATGGGCTCAATTCATCACAACCCCAAATAATTCCCCTCCATGGCCACATCATGGGAGGAACATCAGGCTAAGGATGGCAGTGGCTCTTATTCACCCTGGTACCTTGTGTGCTCAAGAGCTGATGGGGAATCTTACATAATGACAAAGCCTCAGTTTCTTGTTGAGCATTTAGAGGACAAGTTTGGGGAGGTGGGAGGCTTGTCCAAAATGAGATCTGGGTCAGTCTTGATCAAAACAGCATTGTCTGCCTAGTCACGGGCGTTTCTGGTTTATGACAAGCTGGGGATGTTTCTGTAACCATCACGCCCCATAAGACCTTAAATATTGTCCAGGGTATCATATTTCAGAGACCTTCTTTTTCAGTCTGACAATGAGCTTCGTGCCAATTTAGTGGCGAGGTGTACATTTCATTCAACGTGTCCACCGGGTTTCGAGGGATAATCAGGTGCCCATTGGTGCCTTAATCTTAGCCTTTGTGGGTGATACATTACCCAAGAAGGTCAAAGTGATGGTATATTGCTGTGATATAAAGCCCTATATCCACCCCCCAATGCAGTGCTTTAAATGCTGGAAGTTTGGCTTCCTGCTGTACTTCCAGCCTCACATGTTGGGATTGCAGACGCCTGTCACACCCCAATACTCCATGTGCCCCGCCTCCCATCTGTGTCAACTGCGGAGAGCACCATTCACCTCGTTCACCTGACTGCAGGATTCTCCTGACTTATACCGAGGCCAAGAGGAAATTTGAATGCCTACAGCCTGTACAGACGACATCGTCTTACGCCGCCACTACAACCATTCTAGCCTCATCAGCTCTGCCAACTCTAGTCGCTTGTCAGTCGGAAGGCTACACCTGCCCCCTTTGATGGTGGGGTGCACTACCCTCCCTGTTGCTTCTTCACCACCTACTTCAGGAGAAATACCCCCCAACTGTCAGGGTATCAATCCCCACTTGTGCACTGGGGAAGCGTAAGTCTTCTTTGGCTCCTCTTGCCAGGAAGGGGTTCCTTGGCTCACTCCCTTCTCAGGTTTCTGCTAGTGGGAACGATGACACCCGCCAGTGGCTGAAGAGACGAAAAGCAGCAGGTCATAGGTCTTCACGCTCATCCTCAGTCTTGGAGACTGAATCAGCGAAGTCCTCCCAGCCAGGGAAACACAGAGCAGTGAGAGGAATCCGAAAAGAAGTTTCCAAGACCAAGGGAATTGTGGTGGCACCCTTTCCACCACTATGTACAATCTCTGCATCTGCGGATTAGGTGGGGATTGTGGCGTCTGCTGAGCACCCAGATCTCTCCAGACCTTCGGACACAATGGACATAGATTGCTTAGGCAATGAGTCGGTGGCAGCAGGTGACCCTGAGGTGTAAACTGCCTCATTGAATGTTCCATACCTCCTCAGCCTCACGATGTCATCCTCCAGTCGAATTGCGGCAGTTTCTTCCACCGCCTGGCGCAGCTACACTCTGTTAAGCTTAACACCTGGTTTCTGCATTGTCCTCCAGAAAACCTGGTTCCCGGCAATGTGGATCCCTGTCCTCCGCGGCTGTAAGGGATATTACAGGAACCGTATTGACTATAATCGAGTGTCAGGTGGAGTTTGCATTTATGCCCTTAACTCGGTCTGTAGTGAACATGTGCCCCTTCAAACCCCTCTAGAAGCTGTGGCTGTCAGAATAAGGGCGCTGCAGGAAATAACTGTCTGCAATGTATATCTTCCTCCAGACTGTGCAGTACCACTGAATGTATTAGCCGCACTGATTGATCAACTTCCTAAACCTTCTGTACGACTGGGAGATTTTAATGCCCATAACCCCTTATGGGGTGGTACCATGCTTACTGGCTGAGGCATAGATGTCGAAACTTTACTGTCGCAATTCGACCTCTGCCTCTTAAATACTGGGGCCACCACACATATCAGTGTGCCTCATGGTACTTACTCGGCCATTGATTTATCATTTTGCAGCCCAGGACTTCTCCCATCTATCCACTGGAGAGCACATGATGAACTGTGTGGTAGTGACCAATTGCCCATCTTCCTGTCACTGCCCCAGTGTCAGGCTCTGGTGTGATAGTGTCTTTCAATCACAATAGCAGGAGAGCACCATCATTCCGGTCCTCAAAACCAGTAAAAACCCGCTTGATGTGGATAGCTATCGGCCCATCAGCCTCACCAACATTCTTCATAAGCTGCTGGTACATATGGTATGTCGGAGGTTGGCTTGGGTCGGGTCCTGGAGTCAAGTGGCTTGTTGGCTCCATGTCAGGACAGCTTCCGCCAGGGTCGCTCTACCACCGATAATCTTGTGTCTGCCATCCGAACAGCCTTTTCCAGATGGCAACACTTGATTGCTCTCTTTTTTGACAACACTTGATTGCTATCTTTTTTGACTTACGTAAAGCATATGACACGACTTGGCGACATCATATCCTTGCCACATTGTATGAGTGGGGTTTCCCGACACCACTCCTGATTTCTATCCAAAACTTCCTGTCGCTCCGTATGTTCCGTGTCCAAGTTAGTGACTCCCATAGTTCCATCCATATCCAGGAGAAGGGAGTCCCGCAGGGCTTTTTATTGAGTGTATCTCTATTTTTAGTGGCCGTTAAGTCTACCCGTGGTCTAGGGGTAGCGTCTTTGATTCATAATCAAAAACGTCTTCGGTCCCGGATTCGATCCCCACCACTGCCTAAATTTTGATAAATAATCAGCATTGGCGGCTGAAGACTTCCGGCATAAGAAGTCAGCCTCATTCTGCCAACGGCCTTGTCAAAGCGGGCGGAGGAGCGGATAGCCTAAAGGTAGAAGAATCAGCAATGATCAACGACATGAGGATGCAGAAGGCAATGGAAACCACTGCATTAAAGACACGTAACGTGTATCCACAGGACATGTGGCCTGTAATTGAAGTGTCATGATGATCTCTCCATTGTCAAAAGATTCCGGAATAGTCCCCCATTCGGATCTCTGGGAGGGAACTGCCATGGGGGAGGTTACGAAAGGATAACGTTCTACGAGTCAGGGCGTGGAATGTCAGAAGCTTGAATGTGGTAGGGAAACTAGAAAATCTGAAAAGGGAAATGCAAAGGCTCATTCTAGATAAAGTAGGGGTCAGTGAAGTGGAAGGAAGACAAGGATTTCTGGTCAGATGAGTATCGGGTAATATCAACAGCAGCAGAAAATGGTGTAACAGGTTTAGGATTCGTTATGAATAGGAAGGTAGGGCAGAGGGTGTGTTACTGTGAACAGTTCAGTGACCGGGTTGTTCTAATCAGAATCGACAGCAGACCAACACCGACAACGATAGTTCAGGTGTACATGCCAACGTCGCAAACTGAAGATGAACAGATAGAGAAAGTGTAAGAGGATATTGAAAGGGTAATGCAGTATGTAAAGGGGGACGAAAATCTAATAGTCATGGGCGACTGGAATGCAGTTGTAGGGGAAGGAGTAGAAGAAAAGGTTACAGGAGAATATGGGCTTGGGACGAGGAATGAGAGAGGAGAAAGACCAATTGAGTTCTGTAACAAGTTTCAGCTAGTAATAGCGAATACCCTGTTCAAGAATCACAAGAGGAGGAGGTATACTTGGAAAAGGCCGGGAGATACGGGAAGATTTCAATTAGATTACATCATGGTCAGACAGAGATTCCGAAATCAGATACTGGATTGTAAGGCGTACCCAGGAGCAGATATAGACTCAGATCACAATATAGTAGTGATGAAGAGTAGGTTGAAGTTCAAGACATTAGTCAGGAAGAATCAATGCGCAAAGAAGTGGGATTCGGAAGTACTAAGGAATGACGAGATACGTTTGAAGTTCTCTAACGCTATAGATACAGCAATAAGGAATAGCGCAGTAGGCAGTACAGTTGAAGAGGAATGGACATCTCTAAAAAGGGCCATCACAGAAGTTGGGAAGGAAAACATAGGTACAAAGAAGGTAGCTGTGAAGAAACCATGGGTAACAGAAGAAATACTTCAGTTGATTGATGAAAGGAGGAAGTACAAACATGTTCCGGGAAAATCAGGAATACAGAAATGCAAGTCGCTGAGGAATGAAATAAATAGGAAGTGCAGGGAAGCTAAGACGAAATGGCTGCAGGAAAAATGTGAAGACATCGAAAAAGATATGATTGTCGCAAGGACAGACTCAGCATACAGGAAAGTCAAAACAACCTTTGGTGACATTAAAAGCAACGGTGGTAACATTAAGAGTGCAACGGGAATTCCACTGTTAAATGCAGAGGAGAGAGCAGATAGGTGGAAAGAATACATTGAAAGCCTCTATGAGGGTGAAGACTTGTCTGATGTGATAGAAGAAGAAACAGGAGTCGATTTAGAAGAGATAGGGGATCCAGTATTAGAATCGGAATTTAAAAGAGCTTTGGAGGACTTACGGTCAAATAAGGCAGAAGGGACAGATAACATTCCATCAGAATTTCTAAAATCATTGGGGAAGTGGCAACAAAACGACTATTCACGTTGGTGTGTAGAATATATGAGTCTTGCGATATACCATCTGACTCTCGAAAAAGCATCATCCACACAATTCTGAAGACGGCAAGAGCTGACAAGTGTGAGAATTATCGCACAATCAGCTTAACAGCTCATGCATCGAAGCTGCTTACAAGAATAATATACAGAAGAATGGGAAAGAAAATTGAGAATGCGCTAGGTGACGATCAGTTTGGCTTTAGGAAAAGTAAAGGGACGAGAGAGAGGCAATTCTGACGTTACGGCTAATAATGGAAGCAAGGCTAAAGAAAAATCAAGACAATTTCATATGATTTGTCAACCTGGAAAAAGCGTTCGACAATATAAAATGGTGCAAGCTGTTCGAGATTCTGAAAAAAAGTAGGGGTAAGCTATAGGGAGAGACGGGTCATATACAATATGTACAACAACCAAGAGGGAATAATAAGAGTGGACGATCAAGAACGAAGTGCTCGTATTCAGAAGGGTGTAAGACAAGGCTGTAGCCTTTCACCCCTACTCCTCAATCTGCCCATCGAGGAAGCAATGATGGAAATAAAAGAAAGGTTCAGGAGCGGAATTAAAATACAAGGTGAAAGGATATCAATGATATGATTCGCTGATGACATTGCTATCCTGAGTGAAAGTGAAGAAGAATTAAATGATGTGCTGAACGGAATGAACAGTCTAATGAGTACACAGTATGGTTTGAGAGTAAATCGGAGAAAGACGAAGGTAATGAGAAGTAGTAGAAATGAGAACAACGAGAAACTTAACATCAGGATTGATGGTCACGAAGTCAATAAAGTTAAGGAATTCTGCTACCTAGGCAGTAAAATAACCAATGACGGACGGAGCAAGGAGGACATCAAAAGCAGCCTCGCTATGGCAAAAAAGGCATTTCTGGCCAAGAGAAGTCTACTAATATCAAATACCGGCCTTAATTTGAGGAAGAAATTTCTGAGGGTGTACGTCTGGAGTACAGCATTGTATGGTAGTGAAACATGGACTGTGGGAAAACTGGAACAGAAGAGAATAGAAGCATTTGAGATGTGGTGCTGTAGACGAATGTTGAAAATTAGGTGGACTGATAAGGTAAGGAATGAGGAGGTTCTACGCAGAATTGGAGAGGAAAAGAATGTGGAAAACACTGATAAGGAAAAGGGACAGGATGATAGGACATCTGCTAAGACATGAGGGAATGACTTCCATGGTACTATAGGGAGCTGTAGAGGGCAAAAACTGTAGAGGAAGACAGAGATTGGAATATGCCAAGCAAATAATTGAGGACGTAGGTTGCAAGTGCTACTCTGAGATGAAGAGGTTAGCACAGGAAAGGAATTTGTGATGGGCCGCATCAAACCAGTCAGTAGACTGATGACAAAAAAAAATAAAAAGTCTAGCAGCAGTTGTTGGGCCCTCGGTCTCACCTCTGTATGCAAACGAATTCTGCATTTTGTACTGCTGCTCCAGTAGTGTTGTTGCTGAGTGGCGCCTCCAGGGAGCCATCAACGAGGTGCAGTCATGGGCTCTAGCCCACGACTTCCAATTTTCGGCCTCAAAGTCATGTGTTAAGCACTTCTGTCAGTGTCATACCATTCATCCAGAACCCACACTTTACCTTAATGATGATCCACTCACTGTAGTGGAATCATATCAATTCCTAGGACTGGTTTTCGATGCTCGATTGACTTGGCTCCTTCATCTTCCTCAGCTTAAGCAGAAGTGCTGGCAGCACCTCAATGCCCTCCATTACCTGAGCAACACCAATTGGGGTGCAGATCGCTGTACGCTGCTGCAGCTCTACAGAGCCCTTGTCCAATCCTTAATTGACTATGGGAGTGTGGGTTATGGTTTGGCAGGGCCTTCAGCATTGCATTTACTTGACCCTGTGCACCACTGTGTGGTTCGAATAGCAACAGGAGCTTCTAGGGCGAGTCCGGTGACCAGCATACTGGCAGAAACTGGTGTCCCTCCACTGCAGATCAGACATGCGCAACTGCTCGCCAGTTATGCAGCGCACATTCATAGTTCCCTGAGCATCCGAATTACCATCTCCTTTCCCTGTCCCCGGCGTCTATCTACCGCTCAACAACCCAGATTGGGGCTAACAATTGCGGTTCATGTGCGGTCCCTTCTCTCCGAACTGAAGTCCTTCCCTTTACCACCTCTACTTGTGGTCCTTTCACGTACGCCTCAATAGTGTACGTCTCGGTCGCAGCTTCGTCTGGACCTTTTGCATTTCCCTAAGGACTGTGTTAACCCCTCCACTCTCTGCTGTCACTTACTCTCGATTCTGAAGTGGTTTTCACTGATGGCTCAATGGCTGATGGTCATGTAGGCTTTGCATATGTTCATGGAGGACATATTGAGCAGCACTCCTTGCCACTTGGTTGCAGGGTCTTCACTGCAGAGCTAGTGGCCATATCTCATGCTCTTGAGTGCATCCGCTCATGCCTTGGTGAGTCCTGTGTGCTGACTCATTGAGCAGCCTACAAGCTATCGGCCAGTGCTACCCTCGCTACCCTCTGGGAGCGTCCATTCAGGAGTCCATCTATGCCCTGAAACAGTCTCGCTGTTCCGTGTTGTTTTTGTGGATCCCAGGTCACGTCAGAATACCTGGAAACTAACTTGTGAACAGGCTGTCCAAACAGGCGACACGGAAACCGTTCCTGGAGATAGGCATATGCGAAGCTGACTTGTGTTCTGTTTTACACCGCAGGGTTTTCCGATTTTGGGACATAGAATGGCATAACAGCATGCACAACAAACTGTGTGTGGTTACGGAGACTATGAATGTGCAGGCCTCTCGCAGGGACTCAGTTTTCCTCTGCCGGCTCTGCATTGGCCATATGTGGCTAATGTAAGGTTACCTACTCCGTCGCAAGGATCGACCTGTGTCTCTGTGGCTCCCAAATGACAGTCGTCCACCTCTTGCTGGGCTGCCCACTTTCAGCCGCTCTGTGGCAGACTTTTAACTTTCCCAGCACCCTGCCTTCAGTGTTGGGTGACAATGCCTCCACAACAGCTTTAGTCTTACGTTTTATCCGTAAGAGTGGGTTTTATACTTCTATGTAGGTTTTAGCACATGTCCTTTGTCCCTCTTTGTCCTCCACCCTAGTGCTTTTGGGACGAATGTTTTAATGTGTTGCAGAGTGGCTGGCTTTCTCTTTTTATTCTTGTGGTTGGCCAGCCACTTTAATCTACTTTCATGCTTTACTCTCTTCTGTTTTCTTGTCTTTTGTTCATTTTAGTGTTCGTTGCCTTCCTTTTGTTCTTCTGGATTTTCTTTTCTTTCTGTTTTGTGTTACATGTTTCGTCCATTTTATTCTCACACTTCTGGCATTGTTTTATTAGGAACAAGGGACTGATGACCTCATAGTTTGGTCCCTTTCGCCCTCTTTTAAACAAACCAACCAACCAACCAACCAACCAACCAACCAACCAACCAACCAACCAACCATTTATCAATTTGCAGCCCAGGGCTTCTTCCACCTATCCACTGGAGAGCACATGACGAACTGTGTGTTAGGCCCACGGACTCCTGCCCAGATGGGCTTTAAACAAGGCAGCCTGGGAAACTTTCACCTCTGCTGTCACTGTTGAATCTCCCCCACAAGGAAACACTGATGTGATGGTTGAGCATGTGACTACAACAATCCTTTCTGTGGCAGGAAACACGATCCCCCTCTCTTCAGGGTGCCCCCAGTGAAAGGCAGTCCCTTGGTGGTCGCCAGAAGTCACTGAAGCAATTAAGGAGCATTGGCGAGATCTACAGCAGCATAAGCAGCACCCTTCCCTGGAGCACCTCGTATCCTTTAAATGGCTCCGTGGCCACATTCACCAACCTATCAAATGACGGAAGCAGGAGTGTTGGGAGAGATATGTCTTGACCATTGGGTGCCACACGCCACCTTCCCAAGTCTGGGCAAGGATCAAACGAGTTTTCAGGTACCAGAACCCAACAGGTGTTCCCAGTGTTAATTTCAATGGCTATCTACCAACACAGTCGTGATTGCCGAGCACTTTGCTGAGGACCATGCTCAAGCCCCTGTGTCCGAGAAGTACCTCCCAGCCCTTCGCACTCTCCAATGGCGGCTGAAAGGGAAAATCGTCTTGTTCACTACATGCTACAGTGAATCCTATAATGCCCCATTTACAGAGTGGGAACTCCTCAGTGCCCTTGCACATTGCCCCGACACTGCTCCTGGGCCAGATCGGATCCACAGTCAGATGATTAAACATCCCTCATCTGACTAAAAATGACGTCTCCTCATCAACTTAAACCAGATCTGGTGCGATGGCATCCTTCCATTGCGATGGCAGGACAGCACCATCATTCTGGTGCTCAAACCCAGTAAAATCCCATGTTGATAGCTATCGGCCCATCAGCCTCATCAACTTCCTTTGTAAGCTGCTGGAACATTTTGTGAGTCGGCAGTTGGGTCCTGGAGTCAAGCAGCCTACTGGCTCCATGTCAGGGGGTGGCTTCTGCCAGGGGTGCTCTAGCACTGATAATCTTGTGTCCCTTGAGCGGATGGCTTGATGGCTGGTGGTCATGTTGATTTCGCATATGTCCATGGAGGACATACTGAACAGCATTTTGTGCTTGATGGCAGCAGTGTTTTCACTGCCAAGCTGGTGGCTATATCTCGTGCTCTCGAGCACATCCGTTCTTGCCCTGGGGAGTCGTTTCTTCTGTGTCCTGACCCTTTCAGCAGCCTACAAGCTATCGAGCAGTGTTATCCTTGTCATCCTTTGCTAGCAACCATCCTGGAGGCCATCTATGCCCTGGAACGGTCCAGTCGTTAAGTGGTATTTGTCTGGACCCCAGGTCATGTCAGAATCCCAGGCAACAAACTTGTTGACAGGCTGGCCAAACAGGTTACTTAGAAACCACTTATGGAGATCCGCTTTTCTGCAACTGACCTGCATTCAGTACTATGTCGCAAGGTTTAGCGGGTTTGAGAGACGTAGTGGCATGACCTAAGTATGCACAACAAACTGCGTGCCATTAAGGAGATGACGAATGTGTGGAAGACCTCCACGCGGGCTTCTCACAGGGACTCTGTGGTTCTGTCGTCTCCGCATTGGCCACACTTGAGTGGTACATGGCTACCTCCTGTGCTGTGATGACCCACCTCAGTGTCGGTGTGGCACTCGGCTGACAGGGGCCCACATCTTGGTCAGCTGTCCTCCTTTGGCTGCCCTGCGACAGGCTCTTCAGTTACCGGACTCTTTGCCAATAATTTTAGCTGACAAATCCTCGTTAGCTAATTTATTTTTACATTTTATATGTGACTATGGGTTTTATCATTCTATGTAAGTTTTTGCGCAAGTCCTTTGTCGCTTTTTGTTGTCCACTGTAATACTTTTAGGCTGGATGCTTTAATGTGTATACTCAAATTGGCCAGCCACAGTCATTTGCTCTCTTGTTTTTATCCCTTCTACCTTTTTCTTGGCCCGCATCTCGTGGTCGTGCGGTAGCGTTCTCGCTTCCCACGCCCGGGTTCCCGGGTTCGATTCCCGGCGGGGTCAGGGATTTTCTCTGCCTCGTGATGGCTGGGTGTTGTGTGCTGTCCTTAGGTTAGTTAGGTTTAAGTAGTTCTAAGTTCTAGGGGACTGATGACCATAGATGTTAAGTCCCATAGTGCTCAGAGCCATTTGCACCTGTTTCTTGATTCTTTCTCTGGTTTTATCTTCCCGTTTTGTCCGTAGTACTCTTGGCTGTCCTGTCGTTCTTCTGGTTCTTCCATTCACCTGTTATTGTGCAGTACGTCTCCTTCCTTTTCTTCTTTCCCTTGTGTAATTATTTTACTGGGAACAAGGGACTGATGACTTCGCAGTTTGGTCCCTTTCCCCCTCCTTTAAACCAACCAACCAACAAGCTTCGCTGGTTGCTAGACATTACTCTAACCCCTTCCAAGGCAACACCACAAGCTATTAAGTTGTGCAGCACAACCCAAATCAGTCAGTTTTTCAGCTGAGAAATCTCCTTGTGTAATGTGGCTTCCACTGAGAACAAGAAGCAGCAAATGGAGATAGCAAAGACCACACCAATGTTCCATCTTTTGTTAACACCTGTGCTTGCAATTATTAACTTTACAAAACTTTTAAATGGCTACGAGTCACTCCATTGTGTCAATTTGGCTGAATGGCAAATACTGTCTACGTACCCTGCGTGGCTCTGCCATGCTCCATGGCACCATAAGCTCCGAGCAAAAGAAGTGACATACACCAAGTATGGGTCAGGAATTCAAAGAGGGAGCCTGCCATGGCTCAGATAGTAATAATAATAAAATCATTGTTATCATTATTGGTACTAGTATATTAGTGTTGTTGTAGGCAGTTAATTAGTACAAAGATCAGTTAACATGATGTTACTGTGTTTTTACTATCTGCTGCCAGCATCTCTCAAAGGCATCCTCTTTGCATACACCATTTTGTGTCATTATTTTGCCGATATGCTCCTTCTGAAAGTTAAGTGGTCTATTTTGTTTCTATCAATAAGGTGATTTCTAACCAAAAACTGTTCTTTGGCTACTAATTATCGAACATTCTCAACAGGTGTCCATATCAGGTTAATGATTTTCTTTCTATGCTATCACTGTTTTATTTGTTCTCGTTCCAGCACTTCAGCATTACGGGTTTTTCAGTCTTAATATGCTGGTGCTGCTCCATAAATAATGTTTCCAGAACTTTGTCTCCTTTTGGGATCAGCAAGTAAAACCCATAGTTCAGATCCATAGAATAAGACCGGTTTAGCCTGTAGCTTTCGCTCTTTTTTTTCTGTTAGAAATGTGCTTGACCAACCAAAAGGAATTCATGAAGTTAGAACAGTAATAAGTAGTGTGCTGAGGTAGGGTGTGTGTGTTTTTTAATAATTATATTGTAAATAAGCATTCAGTGAAAGAAAAGGTTTTGATGTAACTGTTTTAGACATTTTATGATTCTGATTGTAAACGTAGTATGAGTGATGTCGGTTCTGACAGTCCACTTTCTGCTCCTTCACACAATTGGTGTAAACAGTATTGTCATTCGATATGAACAGTATTGATTTTGTGAATAACATTTTCATTGTTTCAGGTAGTAGATGTGTTATTTTATTTGATTACACTACCATTATATGCATATGAAGATAACGATCCTAGAAAATGTGATTGAAAATAATAGCATAGGGAGAAGGCTGAGTTTTAAGATCATAATGAATTTTCAAAGGCTTTGTCATTAATCAGTGTTACAATTTTTTGCTGCCTCCCGTTGAAATATACCATAGTGAACTCGTCACCCAGAATTTCGAACTCAAAAGAGAACACTTAACACAGAACTACTATTTAATTATTAAGAAGTATTATGGTTGGGCTTTATGTATGTGATGCATTTTATACAATATAGGAGGACTGTGACTGCTTAAATGCACTTATTACAGTTTATTTTTACCACAGGCTCAGGTTTACCGATCCAGCATGAGGAGGGTGTGAATAAAGAGGTATTATTAGAATTTATATGACTGCATGGAATTAATCATAGCTGAGTTCTGGTGAAAATAATGTGATGGTTGGCAATTGTGTGTGTGTGTTCACTTCAGCAGTCCTGTTTCATCTTTATGGTAAAGATGACAAGACTTACAGTGTTACAGTATTCCCCAGGTTGGAAATGAGGAAGCAGGTAAAATACAATATTTTGTTACACTTTACCCATATGGATTTAAACATTATCTTTGAGCAGGTGAAGTAGTTTAGTTTGTGAGTTTGTAGAATTGCTCCTTTACTTAATAAGCACAAATAAGAATTGCATGAGATTGCATTGATGAAGTTATATGAAAATTGGTATTAAGTCCCAAGGCTCAAACCATGATTTCCTGTTTAATGAGTAGTTCCCTTAATGGTTCCATGGCTGTGGAGTAAGATGACTGTGCATACATTGCGGGTGGTATGTACAGGCAGTATTGTGAAGTACTTTTGAAGAGTTTTCTGAAAGCTGTAGTAAGCTGCTAGTTTAACAGCCTACACAAAATTGTAATACTTTATACCCAGTAACTATGAACAGGTGTGTCCTTCTAGATGGTATTAGTGCAGAGAGGGGTTAGTGAACATGCCATCACAGCAACAATGGCAAATGAATTTAATGAATCCTTCAAGAAGGCTAGGAGAATAGATTTGCTAGAAAGAGAAGATAAGTACTTGTTAGCATCCCATTTAAACAATGAGTGAATGTCATTTATTTCCAATATGATGCACTTAGATGAGTATGGGCAAATGTTAAATGGACTGTAAATCACACACTGAATAAGTAGGTGGTGAGTAACTGGATTACAGGCAGAAAAGACCCACTGTGGTTTAATAACAAAATTTGAAAATGCTGAAGAAGCAGACTGTTATACACTCAGTTCAAAAAAGTGTGCACAGTGGCAACAGGCAATAGTTTTTGGAAGTTCATGTGTATGTAGAAAGATAGATGCATGAAGCAAACAACTACCACCATCATACTGGAGGAACATATTTTACTGAGAAAATTACATTTCTGATTCTACATAAAATCACTGAGTCAAAGACTTCTATCCAGGCAGTCACTGACCAGTCTGGTGTGGCTTTGGAGGAAAGCAGATGATGATCACTAACCCCTCTCTGTATTGAGTTTTCAAGTTTGTGCTAGAGGATCATACAGACTTATTGTTGTTTCACTGTCACACAGACTCTTGTATTGGGGACATAGCAATAGACTCCCTGGAGTAGAGTAGCAACTGGAAGAGTTGAAAACAAAATAGTTGCCATGCCCAAATGGAATCACAAATCATTTGTCCAGTGAGTACTCTACAGCATTGGCCTCTTACTTATCTTGCATTTATTGCAGATCTCTTGCCTAGTGCAAAGACCCAGGCAGCTGGCCAAAAGTTCACCTGACTTCTGTATATAAGAATGGTAAAAGAACATACCTGCAAAATTGTAGACGAATATCATATAATTATTTGCTCCAGAATTCCCGAATATATCCCCAGTTCAAATATAATTAATTTCATTGAGACATAAGTTTCTGTCCACGAATCAGCATGGATCTTCTGCAATACTCACCTTATTCTTTTGTGACATTACGTACTGCGAACCATGGATGATGGGCACAGGCTAGATTCCACATTCGTACATTTCCGGAAAGCATTTGACACAATGCCCCACTGTGTACTTTAATGGAGGAATGAGCATGCGGAATAGGTTTCCTGATATGTGAATGTCACAAAGACCTCTGAAGTAAGAGAGACCAGTACTTTGACCTCAAGAGAGACTTTTTCTCGGCGGCTGTTTCTCGGCGGCTGTTTCTCGGCGGCTGTTTCTCGGCGGCTGTTTCTCGGCGGCTGTTTCTCGGCGGCTGTTTCTCGGCGGCTGTTTCTCGGCGGCTGTTTCTCGGCGGCTGTTTCTCGGCGGCTGTTTCTCGGCGGCTGTTTCTCGGCGGCTGTTTCTCGGCGGCTGTTTCTCGGCGGCTGTTTCTCGGCGGCTGTTTCTCGGCGGCTGTTTCTCGGCGGCTGTTTCTCGGCGGCTGTTTCTCGGCGGCTGTTTCTCGGCGGCTGTTTCTCGGCGGCTGTTTCTCGGCGGCTGTTTCTCGTATAATCAAAAGTGCCACAGAGATGTTTTGTAAGACTGTTCTTATTGTCTATATGTGAAATGATCTGATGGGCAGCAGTCTGTGTCTCTTTGCTGATGGCCTTGTGTGTGGGAAAGGGTCATCACTGAGTGACTACAAGGATACAAGATGACTTGGACAAACTTTTTATTTGGTGTGATGAATGGCAGGTGTAGAAATATTCAAGTGAATCCCGATGAGTAGTAAAAACAGTCCCATAATGTTAGAATACAACGTTGGTACTGTACAGATTAACACAGTCTGGTCAATAAAATGTCTAGGCATAACAGTGGAAACTGATATGAAATGGAACAAGCACATAAGGATGGTGGTAGGATGGAGAATGATAAACTTTTTTGTACTTGGAAACCTGTGGTTCATCTTTAATGGACATTACATATACAACACCTTAGAAACACGTAGTAGTAGTGGTGGTGGTGGTGGTGGTGGTGGTGGTGGTGGTAGCAGCAGCTAATCAAGTTGCAGATTTCATGAGGAATGCATTCTTGTGCTGTTTAAGTTTGAAAAGACCCTTTGTAAGACTAATAAGTTGTTAACTGGAGTATGTGACAGAGCCAAGGATCAGTCATCTCTTTTTGTCATGAGAAGAATACATGACAGAAAAGTAAACATAAAATTAAACAGCTGTCATCAGTCTGGATGTTTTTAACACTGCAGTTCTCTACTACACACAGTCCTACTGACTACCATATGCTGTTGCCCTCTTTCCACCTCTGAACTGTCTGGAGAGAAACGTTCCTGTCTGGAGGGAAACGTTCCTGTCTGGAGGGAAACGTTCCTGTCTGGAGGGAAACGTTCCTGTCTGGAGGGAAACGTTCCTGTCTGGAGGGAAACGTTCCTGTCTGGAGGGAAACGTTCCTGTCTGGAGGGAAACGTTCCTGTCTGGAGGGAAACGTTCCTGTCTGGAGGGAAACGTTCCTGTCTGGAGGGAAACGTTCCTGTCTGGAGGGAAACGTTCCTGTCTGGAGGGAAACGTTCCTGTCTGGAGGGAAACGTTCCTGTCTGGAGGGAAACGTTCCTGTCTGGAGGGAAACGTTCCTGTCTGGAGGGAAACGTTCCTGTCTGGAGGGAAACGTTCCTGTCTGGAGGGAAACGTTCCTGTCTGGAGGGAAACGTTCCTGTCTGGAGGGAAACGTTCCTGTCTGGAGGGAAACGTTCCTGTCTGGAGGGAAACGTTCCTGTCTGGAGGGAAACGTTCCTGTCTGGAGGGAAACGTTCCTGTCTGGAGGGAAACGTTCCTGTCTGGAGGGAAACGTTCCTGTCTGGAGGGAAACGTTCCTGTCTGGAGGGAAACGTTCCTGTCTGGAGGGAAACGTTCCTGTCTGGAGGGAAACGTTCCTGTCTGGAGGGAAACGTTCCTGTCTGGAGGGAAACGTTCCTGTCTGGAGGGAAACGTTCCTGTCTGGAGGGAAACGTTCCTGTCTGGAGGGAAACGTTCCTGTCTGGAGGGAAACGTTCCTGTCTGGAGGGAAACGTTCCTGTCTGGAGGGAAACGTTCCTGTCTGGAGGGAAACGTTCCTGTCTGGAGGGAAACGTTCCTGTCTGGAGGGAAACGTTCCTGTCTGGAGGGAAACGTTCCTGTCTGGAGGGAAACGTTCCTGTCTGGAGGGAAACGTTCCTGTCTGGAGGGAAACGTTCCTGTCTGGAGGGAAACGTTCCTGTCTGGAGGGAAACGTTCCTGTCTGGAGGGAAACGTTCCTGTCTGGAGGGAAACGTTCCTGTCTGGAGGGAAACGTTCCTGTCTGGAGGGAAACGTTCCTGTCTGGAGGGAAACGTTCCTGTCTGGAGGGAAACGTTCCTGTCTGGAGGGAAACGTTCCTGTCTGGAGAGAAACGTTCCAGTGGCTGCAGTAAGGTCCTGAGCAAGGCTACCTGCAGTAGTTTGTGGCCGTCTGTGGGCACTGATGGTAAGATATCGGTCTTCTTGTGTTGAACACTGTGGATTTCCTGTACTGTAGCACCTGGACACGTATCCTGTCTGCTGGATTCGTTGCCATAATCTTGAGATAACACTTTGTGGCGCACAGAGGGCTTGTGCTACGGCCTATGTTTGACCAGCCTCCAGTCGCCCTAGTATTCTACCCCTCATAACGTTATCAACATGTGTTATTTGAGCCATTTTCAACACACAGTCACCATTAGCACGTCTGAAAACATCTGCACACTTACTTGCTGCACCATACTCTGACATGCACCAACAAACCTCTGCATATGTGGACTGCTGCCAGCACCACCGTGCAACGACTGCAGGTAAAAAGCACTGCATGGTCATATCCCGAGGTGATTTAAACCAGCAAACCACCCACCAGTGTGTTGACACCATGTAGCAGCATTATCCTTAATTTATGAGCATGAGTGTAGTTACAAAGTACCTGCAGCTCAATGATCAAGGACCTTTAAATCTGTAGTGTCACAATTACCCATTGAGCCACCTAATACTAGAAAAGGGCAGAAGCATTAAGCAATTAAGCCCAGAGTTATTCTCGTTAGGTAATAATAGCATTAGGGACATAATACGAAAAAAGAAACAAGAATAAATAGCTACATAATCTTAGATTCCATGTGGAATGCAAACCGAAAGATGATACTGAACTATGGGGAGGCCACACTACCATAAAGTGTAGTTACCAAATTGTTACACAAAAAATGGTGCTGAACTGACCCCTGTCTGCCATCAGAATTGTTAATTTATGGAACAGTGGTTTGTCACATTTATAGAAAAAGGCAAAGGCTATTCCAATTTCTAAGAAAATTCACAGGAAATATGTGCCACACTACAGACATATCTAGATGGTGTAAAAATCTTGTTAATTGATCTTGTAATTCTGTATGATGGCTCTTGAAAAAAATCAAATTCATCTGCAAGAACGGAAATGGATCCCATAATTACTGGTCATGTGAAACTGTTTAGTTTGCTTATTCACAGTGTGGCCACAATGTAGTCAGCATGTAAAATGAGGCCATAGTTCTGAAGTAGTATTTGTGGGAAAGGTAGCTAAGTTGATGTGCCTTTCAATGGCTCAGCACTTCTGCTATATAGTTAGTCGTCATCTTATGCCTTAAATTACATGCAAGCACTAAGATACATTGGAAGTGAATGGTACAAATGCACAGGTGCGAAGTACTTGCCATTACCACATGTAAACTATACAAATAACTTCTCTTGTGATGAAGTGTCCAACAGTCGTAGCTAATACACAAAACATATGGCATGAAAATGAATGTTTCCACAACTGCCTAGTTATTTGTGGCAAAAAGTATTGTAAGTATAGTTGTATGTTGGCATTATAAAAATTTGATTGAGTCTGAGAATCCTACTTTCACTAGCATTTGAGGGGTTACCACCAATAGCATATGCTTTCATTTATTACACAAATTTTACACATATTCATTCTCTTCCTTCCTCTCCCCTCTACTCTTCTGACACTCCCATCCCACTGGTGTGTCATCTGTCTCTTCAGTGTACATTCCATATCTTGCTAAATAGTTTGAGGGTTTCTACTTCAGGTTTCAGCCAGTTTTCGGTTCCAAGAGTATTTTGAACATGACAACTTTCCTGGAGGGCATTAAATTCAGGAACTACAGATATGTCAAGAATTTACTGTTAAAATTTTGATGGTAGTATGGTCTCTACTTTGTATGTGGTCCGATTTCTGTATATCTGCGCTGACTAGTGTGCAATTATCAAAGGACCTCAAACTACTGCCTAGCCTGAAAAAGTTTGCTTTGTGTAGTGCACCCCTGACCCATCAAGTATTCCTAAAATTCTCCACCTCATAACAAATTTCCATTAGTCTATAGTTGGGACATTCAAAGAATCTATGAAGCCTTTTGTTGAGACCCTCCACTCACTCCAAACCAAAGGACTCGAATCAGTTCTGGGAATGCTGATACAAACTGTGTGTGCTGCATGCACTCCATGTGTGGGTCAAGGGCTCTTCGCCATTTGTGCTATCTGTCCATATAAACTGAGGATGGCCTCAGAACCCAAACAATGTGCATCATTGGTGCCAACATCAGCCAAAACTTGCAGACTGCTGCACCGTGCATGTTTGATAGCCACAGGCAGGACATTTTCCATATCTCGGATGAGGATCCCCGGCAGACATTCAGTACAAATTGGATTCATTTCCAGTCCTGGATACCATTTCCCTAAGGAGCTCCATAATGCATTTAACATTGGAGCTCCTGATTAACTATCAAACCACTCTCCATTTGCGGCTGTTTCGACCCTAATGAATGAACACCTGTCACTCAACTCACTGGGTCAATGGGTGAGACCAGCCTCCGTATTCACTCTCTGCTTGAAACAGCGCTAACAGTTACCACTAATTCCTCACTATTTGGTGAGGACAGCCCAGCCACATTGGGTACACAACAATGTGTTTTGACAGCAGAGCCAATGGGCAAAACAGATGGCACCTTAGGCATCCCCATGTGACGAGCCAGGTTCTCTGCCACCGCTACAACAATTGGCAGCTGCGTGGACATTGCTGAACATGGCAAACAGCATCTTCAGCTGTTTGTGAACTGAGTCCAGCTCCTCCATCTGCACACAGTGTGCACACATTATATCCGAGTACTACTATTCAAGATTTAACTAGAAAACACTTGCTATTGTTCTGATGTTTCACCAGTGGAGGCTAATGCGTTACTGCACTGTGTAGCTGTTCATTCAAAAGAATTGAGATCTGTGCAACAGACCAAGAATACACTTTAAAGTTACTAAAATATGGGATTGTACCTCTTGTCTACAAAAACATGGGAGGAATGTAATCATAAAGAGGGGGAGAGAGAGAGAGAGAGAGAGAGAGAGAGAGAGAGAGAGAATGGTGCCGGCTTAATCTTTGTTTTAAATAATTGTATCCTAATTCATACATGTTACTCGGTTTTGACCGCTATGGGTGTTGTTTCAGCCAGAATTTGCCTGCTTGATAATGCTACAGTGAAGGAGTAGAGATTTTTGATTAAATAACGTCATGAAAGTTAGTCCAAAGTAAAGTTACAAATTTTTGCTGAACATAAATGGAAGGCATCAATATCACTGCAAAATAAATTTTAATCTATATCTAATCTTGACACAGATCAAATATGTTTGTGTTGTCTATTGTTTTGGACATGTCGAAGGGCACAGACAGTATTTTGATCCTGCAGCCACAATGACTAAGGGCACAAAGGAAGTAGAGACATTAGTTGCCTGTGGGCATTAATTTACATCAATGGGGAGGGTTGAAAATTTGTGCTGGACCAGGATTTGAATCAGAGTTCCATGCAGATGACTATGCCATCTGGCCGCAGTGGTCATCACATATGCATGGACTACTCTAGCATGCTTCCTGTCAGACCCAAATTCTCAACTTATTCACACACTATTGATGCAGTGCTCATGCTCATGATCCTCATTACACATGGTGTCTCACTGGTTCCTGTAAGAGTTCGAGCATGGTGTGCATCTACACTGAAACGATCATTGTCTGACATCACCTTAATTATATATGTGGTGTCCTTTCTTTCGGACTTGTCTATGTATCATCACATCCTGTTCCAACAATCTGAACATGTTTTCCTTACTGCAATCCTTTGGCCAGTGTTGTGGACATGAATGTGTGTAATAATGGCATTCCATATTTATGATCATTTCTTGGTAAAAACATTTGTCACGATATGGTATAATTTTGCTTGCTGGTGAAACCCACAATAATGGGGACAAACATTCGGTCAGTGCAATATTCCCTCTATCACTGTGCCATTACAGTCAGCACTCGCTCATTGTGCAACTGCATCACTGCAGCTGAACGCAGCTTCAACACATACTGGGAGCATTAAGTGATTGACTACCAATACTTTGTATCTTCTACTGGCGTGAATAAAATTTTCTTATTTCAGTAGGTAATTGTGCATCCCTTACAGTGCCCTGCTGGTGTTTCACATACTGCTGTTTGAACCTCTGAGACAAGATGTTGCTGTCCATTCAAAACAAACAAAAGATGACTGTGCAGTAGACTGCACGAATCTACACATAAGTTTTGTAAACATGAGATTACATTTCTGAAACATACTCATCGCCACTACATAGGAACCCTACCATTTTCCACAGAATATGTAGTGGAGATCACAAAACTAATAAAGGTCTGATCTGAATCTTAAACTCTGCTCCAAATTAGGTGTTAGTAGTTCATCCACAGCTTGACTCAAGAAATTAAAAGATGTTCTTTTGTCTCATTAACAGATGTTCATTAACACTTTGGCCAACAGCCAAAATTGAGCCTAGGATGCCCTCTGAGCCCAACTAACAACTTTTGCCAATGCATACAAGCCACAGTACGGAGCTGGCCAATAGAACTTACACCAGATTTCATATGCGACGGAGGCAGATACACGAAAACCTAATAGTTCACAAGTAATGCTACGCTCTTCATCTTAACTCTCTAGAGGTTCATTGTCAATGTTTCCACTACAATCATTATCTTTATTGATGTCAATGAAACCCAAAAATCTTTCCTGTAATTTGCTATCACGATCAACATACTTTGCAGCTAAACTCAGGTGGAGAATGTGCACTGTGTCTGTAGTCTCATCGAAGATTATGTTGAAATAACAAGAATCTTTGGTTTCCTCCAGTAGTCTCGATAATATCACTTTTTCACAGCATGAAATAAGTGTGTTTCCATTGTTTTACATATTTAAGTGGCATTCGCTTTAGTGGTCTCAAGGTCATGTTTTAGTTGCAAGTCTCCATCCTCAATTCTAAATCTTAGAAGAGCTCTTAAGTTTCCCGTGTTACTCACTATACTTTCACAATCATTATCGTTATGATAGACTCCCATCATCTCTATCCCCCACAGGGGAGTACATGTCTTTCCATGAAATGTGATTGTTTTTGTTATTGGTACAAAATGGTCTCTGTTTTCCATAATGCTTTCCATTCTCTGTCTTGACAATTTATTTATGACATCAAGTTTGCATTCCTCATGTTGCCAAAAATAATTTTGCATCTGTTGACGCTTCAACATGGTACTAGAGCAGAGAGAGAGTCTCAAGATTACTGTCTGTACCAGTAAGATTGGCAAACTTTGTTAGTGGTTCAGTCACAAGTGTCTTGGCGATAATCGATTTCTTTCCTCCAACCATTTTATTATTCACAAAAATTGAACAGTTAATGCAAAGAAGTCCTATTTAACTTGTGAGAACACCAGCTGTGGATACTGTTCAAAATGATGATAGTGCTTTGTCTATGTTCCACCCACCCTCTATTGTTGTGCTCAGAAGTAGGAACGACATAACCTTTTCCATTTTTCCTTGGAGCTGTGAGAAGCTTGTGTTTTATATCATCACTAATATTTCCTGATGCTAATACACTACTGGTCATTAAAATTGCTACACCAAGAAGAAATACAAATGATAAACAGGTATTCATTGGACAAATATATTATACTAGAACTGACATGTGGTTACATTTTCACGCAGTTTGGGTGCATAGATCCTGAGAAATCAGTACCCAAAACAACCACCTCTGGCCGTAATAACCTCCTTGATATGCCTAGGCATTGAGTCAAACTGACATTGGGTGGCATGTTCAGGCACAGCTGTCCCTGCAGCTTCCAACACGATACCGCAGTTCATCAAGAGTAGTGACTGGCGTATTGTGACGAGCCAGTTGCTCGGCCACTATTGACCAGACATTTTCAATTGGTGAGAGATCTGGAGAATGTGCTGGTCAGGGCAGCAGTCGAACATTTTCTGTATCCAGAAAGGCCCAAACAGGACCTGCAACATGCGGTCATGCATTATCCTGCCAAAATGTAGGGTTTCGCATGGATCGAATGAAGGGTAGAGCCATGGGTCGTAACACATCTGAAATGCAACATCCCTGTTCAAAGAGCCGTCAATGCGAACAAGAGGTGACAGAGACGTGTAACCAGTGGCACCCCATACCATCAGACCAGGTGATACACCAGTATGGTGATGACGGATACATGCTTCCAATGTGCGTTCACTGTGGTGTCGCCAAACACAGATGTGACCATCATGATGCTGTAAACAGAACGTGGGTTCATCCGAAAAAAATTGTTTTGCCATTCGTGCACCCAGGTTCGTCGTTGAGTACACCGTCGCTGGCACTCCTGTTTGTGATGCAGCGTCAAGGGTAACTGCAGCCATGGTATCAGAGCTGATAGTCCATGCTGCTGCAAACGTCGTCGAACTGTTTGTGCAGATGGTTGTCGTCTTGCAAACGTCCCGATCTGTTGACTCAGGGATCGAGACGTGGCTGCACGATCTGTTACAGCCATGCAGATAAGATGCCTGTTATCTCGACTGCTAGTGATACAAGGTCATTAGGATCTAGCACGGTATTCCGTATTACCCTCCTGAACCCACTGATTCCATATTCTGCTAAGTCATTGGATCTTGACCAACTCGAGCAGCAATGTCGCGATACGATAAACTGCAATCACGATAGGCTACAATCCGACCTGTGTCAAAGTCAGAAACATGATGGTACGCATTTCTCCTCTGTAAACGAGGCATCACAACGACGTTTCACCAGGTAACACTGGTCAACTGCTGTTTGTGTATGAGAATTCGGTTGGAAACTTTCCTCATGTCAGCACATTGTAGGTGTTGCCACTGGCACCAACCTTGTGTGAATGCTGTGATAAACTAATCATTTGCATATGACAGCATCTTCTTCCTGTCGGTGTAGCAATTTTAATGGCCAGTAGTGTATATCCAAATAATTGCCAATATCCTTGGGATTAAACGAATCTGTCAATGAACTTTGTTGTGGAAGTTTCGACGAAGTGTTGGGCTCTGCCTTTACATCTGGTGGCATTCTTGCAGCTGAATGGTGACCGGAGTCATCAGATGTTTCTACTTTTTTCCTTATTACATAATGCTCCACTTTATTATATTGTTACGATGTAGGTAAATCAGATGCCAATTATTCTTGAATAAATACTTTATTCACACTGAAAAATACAACACTGGTACACTTAGCAGTAAAACACACTGAGCCATCCTCCCAATATTTCTAATATCACTAAGCTCAATACTGACTACAGTCTGTGGTAATATCCGATAATGCAGTTGTTCACTTATTATCACTTCCAAGTTATCGCGGAGATTGTAGCATTCGAACTGCTTACCTGTCAGCGACTCTGCTTCCCTTATGTTTGTGGCTCAGTTGTCATCAGAACATTCGCTCCAGAATATCAAATGCACTCTGCCATTTGTAAGTCACACAGGTGATGTTTCCCCTCAAGGTAGGTTTTCAACAGATGATAGCAGTGGCAGCTACAGCAGGGTTAAGATGAACGACAAAATGAGTAAATTGAGGGCAAGGGCTCTCGCACTCCCACAAAAAAGCAAAAGCTAAATAGAGATGGAGAAAAGCTTACAATATTGGTTTGCACACAGAAAGATACAGTAAAAGAAAATTATTAACCCAAATATATTTATGCACCTGCTAATACTGCTACTGCAGAAGTGCTGTATTTGTTTCGCACACATTGTACCACTCAATTAGCTTTTTACAGCAAATGCCATGAGAATCTTTGAGTTCAGTGGCCCAAAAAATAAATTTGTTATGCCACTGCTTTTGTAGGGATAAACCTGTGGTACTGGATGTGGTGAATGCAGGTAGGAGATTTCAGAAAAATCATGAAAGAACAAATGTGGATGTAACAAGAGGGAAATGGCTGTAAAATTAACTTTGGTAGCGTGTATAGATGTTCAGTGACAACTGTAATTGTACCAAGAGTTGACTGCATCATTACACCATTTGACTAGGGAAAGTGGTGGAGAGTAAACGAGCTGTGAATTTGTAGTCCAGTGCAGATAAACAAGTAGTCATAGCTTTTTACATCAAAAGTTATTCCTTATTCCTGTTCATTATAGTGAAAAATTTGTTTTTAGTTTTGTGTTACTAGGACAACAACCATGGGTGTCCAGATGGCATATACGTGAGTTGTTTTTTGTGACTTCTGAAGGATTGCTAAGGATGCAAGCAAAACGATTATATTTATTTTTATTTTTGTATATGTAGGACAAATTCACAATTACATTCAAATGTAAAATAATTAAATTTGTTAGTTACATAGCATCCATAATTCATTACATAATGACTGTGACAGTGACACTGGAGAGAAGCAGAAAGTCCTCATGATATCTACATGTTTTATATTTTGTACAATAATGATAGGGCATTGTTTTTCAGAATGAAGGAACTTTTATTGAAGGAAAACAAGTGGACTTCTTGGCTTCACCTGGGTATGCATTTACTCCAGTTCTGACCACCTCGACCTCCATTATATTTCACTCCATTCTCTGTACATGTCCCTCCCCTTTCCCCAGGGGCCTTTTAGAGTGACTCATTAGCTGAGAAGGTCAATGTGATGGTATACTGATGCCATGTGAAATTGTAGGTCCCCCTGGTGCTTCAAGTGTCTGGAATTTGGGCATGTCTTTGCATTGCAGCACTAACCCCATCTCTAGAGATTGTGGATGAGTATCGCTTGCAAATGCTGTGTTTGCATCTCTCCCCTTCTTTGTCCACTGAGGAAAACACCACACTCCTTACCCAACAGATTACACTGTTTTCTAGACAGTGAAGAAGATACAAGAATACAGGACTCAGGACAAACCTACTGGCAAAGAGGCCAAACAGAACTGCAAGCCCTGTTCATCCCTCATCATCACTACCCTGGATGTGTGCCCAGATCGGCTGACATCATTGCTGACTGTAGTGCTTTTGCCTTTCATGTCGGGCCTGACTCCCTGCCACATGGAGGCATCAACAAGGCAGTCCAGAATATAATTACAGCCATTCATTTGGCAGCTGATTTAGCAATCCTCTGTTTCTTGGACCTGCTCTGACAGAAGAGAATACATTGGTGGTCATCAGAAATTGTAGAGGCCATTACTGATAATAGGTGGGCTCTCCAGCACTATAAGTGGCACCAATCAATGGAGCATGTTATTTACTTCAAGTGTCTTCATGCCTGGGTCTGCCACCTGATGAAATGATGTAAACAAGAATGCTGCGAGCAGCCTGTTTCAACCATCAGACCATAAACCTCTCCTTCGCATGTTTGACCTAAGATGAGACATTTCTATATATACCAGACACTAGTAGGTGTATCTGCTATTGCCTTGAAATTCCACTGTCTTCACTGACCCAGGCACCATTGCCAACATTTTTCTCTACATATGCTAGAGTCTCAGCATCTGAGATTTATCAACATGTTTTTCATGTTCTTAAGCAATGGGTGGAGTAAAAGGAATTACCTTTTACTGTGTGCCACCTGGAGCTGTATAAAGCTCAATTCACGGAGTGGGAATTCATCAGTGTCCTTGCCCTCTACCCTGGTACAGCCCCAGGGCCCGGTCACATTGACAACCAAATGATCAAGCACCTATCAGTGGATTGTCAGCATCATACCCTTGCCATCTGTAACTGCATCTGGACCAAGGGCTAGTTCCAATCACAACAATTAGAAAGCATCATTGTCACAGTGCGGAAACTGGGTAAGCACCTTTAGAGATGAGCAGTTATCGCCCATTAAGTTCCACCAATGTTCTCTGTATATTGCTTGAATGCACAGTGAGCTGACAGCTGTGTGGCTCCTTCAGTCTCGTGGTCTTCTGGCTGCATCACAGTGTGGTTTTTGGCAAAGCTGTTTCACTACTAATAATGTGGTTTGCCTACAGTCTGCCAGCCAGTCAGCTTTTGCCCAGTGTCAATGCATTGTAGCAGTCTTCAACGACCTGCAAAAGCTGTATGACACCAGCAGGTGACACAATATCCTTGATACCTCACGCGAATAGGGTCTCTGGGATCCACTCCCAGTTTTTATATAGAATTTCGTGTCACAGTGTATATTCTAGGTTCTAGTTGGTGCTTCCACAACACTCCCCATATCCAAGAGAATGGAGTCCTGCAGGGTTCTGTACTGCATATCCTTGTGCTTCTACAAGCCATCAATAGCCACCTCTAGCTGTGAGGTCATCAGTATCACCCTCCCTGTATGCTGACTACTTCTGCCTCTTACTATTGCTCCTCTAGTGTGGGTGTCACTGACTGTAGACTACAAGGCACCATTCAAAAGAAACGATCATGGTCACTCATCCATGGCTTTTGGTTTTCAGCTGCCAAGACTCATGTCATGGTTTTCTGTCAACATCGTATGGTTCATCTACAACCAGAACTTTATCTTGATTACAAACTACTCAGTGTGGCAGGAACTTACTGTTTTAGGACTAGTCTTTGGTTCTTAGTTGACATGAATTTGCAGTCTTTTGCAGTGTAAGTGAAAGTGCTTGCTGCACCTCAGTACACTTGGTCGCCTGAGTAACACCAACAGGGGTGCACAGTGCACTACCCTTCTGCAGCTTTACAAAGCCATGATCAAACTGTGTCTTGGTTATGGGAGTCTGGCATATGGTTCGGCATCGCCCTCAGCATAGCGGATACTGGATCAGATACACCACTCTGGGGTTTGATTTGCAACAGGAGCCTTTTGAGCTAGTCCTATGGACAGATTACTCATGGAGGCTGGGGTCAAATCATTGTGTACCAGGTGCAAACAACAGCTTCTCAGTTGAACTACCTATGTTTGCAACTCTCCTAAGCATCCAAACTATTGTCCCCTCTTTCCAAACATGGAAGCCTATTTCCCACAATGGTGGCCCAGATCAGGGATTATGATTGCAGTCCACACCCTGTCCCTCCCCACTGAATTCCAGTTATTTCTTCCTCCATCTCTCCTCTGGGCCCACTCATGTACACCTCTGTGAGGAACCCCCTTGGTCACAGCTTTGTCTTGACTCATCATGAGGTCCGAAAGACATGGTCCCTCCTGAGGCCCTCTGCCACTAATTTTTCTCCATTTATGGTGCATACCGGGCTTCAGCAGTAGTCTAAACAGATTGCTTGATGGTTGCTGATCACATGGGCTTTGCTTACACTGTCATGGGTCATACTGAACTGCCTTCCTTGCCAGAAGCTGTAGTGTTGTTAGCCATCTCTCATGCTCTTGAGCATATCCTTCCCTCCAGTGGTGGGTCCTTCATCTGCTGCAACCTCTGGACCAGTTTAGAAGCTCTCACCCAGTATTACCCTCAGCATCCCATGGTTATTGCTAATCAGTATTTCCAGTATGCTCTTAAGGAAGGTGGATGCTCAGTGACGATTGTTGGAATCCCTGGGAATGAACATTGCTGGTAGCTAGGCCAAACTGGCTACCAGTAAACCAGCTCTGGTGATGAGTATTCTGGAAACAGACCTCTGATTGGTATTACACCATCAAGTTTTAGGAACCTGAAATATGGAATGGATCACTCTAACTTCAAATTACCATTGATAAGGAAGACTACGAATCCTTGTAGGTCCTTTCATGCAGGCCTCTCAGAAGTATTCTACTGTCCTTTGCCAGCTCCACATCAACCATACCTGACTGACTTGTGGTCATCTCTTCCAGTGGGAGGACACACCCCACTGTCGTCATTCCCATTCAACAGTAGTCTACATTTTGCTGTATTCTCCATCCTTGCTATTGAGACCCATCGACAAGTTGGCAGAACACTGTTGACTCCTCTGCACAGACCAGGCTGTGGCTGTCTGGGCTTGGTGGTCCAGCCCAGTTCTCACCCTAGCTGCTCTTTTACACTTATTCCCTCCTGTCACATAGTGTTAGACAAATTAATCTTTCGTCTCTGTACTTCTCTTGCCCTGTCTGTATTGCTAGTCTTTCGTAGGCAGTTCATGAGTAAAGTACCTCTGGTAAGTGGCAGGGACTGGGGGATGTATGTCCTCTCATTGCATTCTGCTGCTTCTGGCTGCTCCCTAAATGGGGCACCTTGTCTGTCTTCCATCCTCTGTGTTCATTTTTTCCTTTTGTCCCTTATATCGGTTTCACTGACCTCTCATAGACATTGGGGTTTTCTTCCTCTGAATTGTGTGTGGTAGGGTCTCTCTTACCTACAGTTGTGTAGATCCACCTGCCTGTTTGAGGAAGGACAGTTGACCTAGTAGTTTGGTGCCTTTAATCATTCAATCAGCCAACTACCTCTGTCCATCTGCTACCCCTCTCTGTGTCCATCTGTTTCTGCCACCTCTCTCTCTCTCTCTCTCTCTCTCTCTCTCTCTCTCTCTCTCTCTCTCTCTCTCTCTCTCTCTCTCTCTCTCTCTCTCTCTGTTGTTCTTCCGTTCCTCTCTCCACATCATCCTGCCCACTTCCATGGGAGGTTGCTGGTTCTTACCTTCTCAGTATTTTAGTCTAGATAGTAAGTAATATATGTATCTGGCTTGGTTGTAGTCGAACCAGTGGTTTAGGAGGTGATGTAAAACACATCCACTTTTGTACTATGTATGGTTGCTGTGTATGCTGGTAGCTGCTTGGTATGTAAGAAATAATTTTGATCAATATTTCGGGGTCAATCGCTTACTGTTGTGCCTGTCTTCAAGAATAAACAAAGATTCGGTTCCAAATATTTGAAATGTGTCACCACATTTTCTTACTGCCTATTTCAAATTGTTGAATATATGTGATTATTAGTGTTATGGCCATGACAGTTTCTACACAAGATCTGTTTGAATGTTCTCTCTCTCTCTCTCTCTCTCTCTCTCTCTCTCTCTCTCTCTCTCTCTCTCTCTCTCTCCCCCTCTCCTGTTTTCCTGCTCCTCTAAGAGAGAGCCATTTGGAAGAAGACACAGAAGCCTTGATCACTTAACTTTTTTGCTTTTTTTCAGTTTCTTGAAGACCCATTAAAGACTGAAGGACCTAGTGTTTCGCTAAAGCAAGATCCCGAACTGAAACAACATGCTGATGGATCAGAGCATAATGTAAGTTTTCACACAAGCACTTTATTGTGTAGGAAGTGTAGTAAGAATGTCGTGACACAAATATGGGGCATTCAAGCTAAATTATCATGGATGGTGTGCAATTGTAACCTATGATACCAGCTATTTTCAAGAATTTTTGTGGTCTTCCAGTTGACTCTAGTTAGATGTGTTATTTCATGTTTATCACCAATAGTATTTTAACAGAACTTGTAACAAGCATATTTTTACAAACCATTACCATTTTATTAATTTTTTATTATGATTGTATGCAATGAATGCATTAAGTGCATGTTGGGTATCAACAGAGCAAGGAAGACTTCCTCTTGGAAGAAACTTAATCTCGTTATGTCTCTGTGTCACAGTGCTGTAACAGAAGATCTGGAACTATATGTGTTGGGGTATAGTTTAGAGTTCCCAGTCACTATTTACTGCAATATTTACATTATTACTGAAATCCTGCAGTGGATGTGTGTAATTCCTTCTGATTTTCCTCCAGTACACATGACATAAATGTGCATGGTTTCCTAAAGAGTAGGCTCTGAAAATATTTGTTGAAGAGCAAGAAGCTGTGTAAATAGCATTAAATTTTGTTAATTTTGATGATGATGTAGAGTATGCCATAATCATTTGATTAAAGACTGAAAAGCCCTCTTATTTATTGGTTTACAGCTGGAAGATTATTGAGGTTTCTCTATTATCTGAGTTTAATTTTGAAATGTTGCCACACACCCATATATCAAGTTTGCTTATGGGAGTATGACCATCCGATAGAGCAGGCCATAGTGCCACTGAAATCAGAATGGATTATGTGATAGGAATAGAAAGTGAAAGTATGCCAAATAAATACTACACAATGGCTGATAGCAAAATCAGAGACATTAGAACTGATTTGGATGAATTGTGACACTCACTCTTCCCAGTTGATTAGAATCTGTGCAGAGTTGGATGATATTCATAAGAAAGGAATATTGAGAACTGTGTCAGAAGTTAGCGAGCAGTTATATTTCAGCACTTTTTTTTTTTTTCATGCAGTCTGTTAAAGATCCATTTGGAATATCTTGGTCCACTGATTTTATCAAGGAGGATCCTGAATTGAATTTGGAAATTGTCACTGAGGATATTGTAAGTATTCACATCTCTAATGTATTGCATGTAGTCAAGTAATGAGCCTTTTGTTAATTGTGTAGAGTAAAGGATGTATTACAGTGGAATTAGCAGATTGTCAGTTTTCTGGAACTTTTTGCTGTTCGTAATTGTAGAGTATTTTTTTACTCCTGAACTTGACTATCATATCATCTGTTATGTGCGGACTGTTGTAAACAGAAGTGGAAGGGGACTGGTTGCTGGTATAATCCTGTTTTCTGTAGCCCTTTTGGATATCAACTATATTGTATAATGGCTGTGTGTGATGGATAAACCTAATTCACATTTATATTAAGTGTAAGTTCTAATAGTGCAGGTCATTTTTCTGTTCTTATCTTCTGTGTGAATAATAGTTATTCTTGATTTTGTCATAAATTTTTTTTTGGGTTTTGAAAAAGAGAGATAAAATTTGTATGTTGTAGATCAGCCCTGATACTTAGGCCACAACCTGTACATATTGTGGCAGCTTCGGTTGTGCCTGTTGTATTAGTTACAAATTTTTCAGTTATAGAAAAACCCTGTGTATGGCTTTTGGTGAATGATCGTTCACAGGTGAAGCCAACCTCAACATTTGAGTCCTGGCAGATCTAAAGAAGAAAGATTATTTGTTTAAATATGCTTTATGACCTTGCTAAGGGAAAGAGATGCTCACATTGTTAAACATGTCACAGAAATAAAATTAGATAAAGACTATACAAGCTTACAGGTCAAGGAACCAAACTATCATGCTAGTGACAGCTCACAATATCCCCCCCAGGCGATCCACAACTCTTTTGTGGATACGTGCGTAGCGAGCACGGGACCCCGAGCTAATGTGGCCTTCCTTTCCGGGCTGCATACCTTCCATTTCCGCATCCTTCCCCCCCCCCCCCCCTTATCTTCGCCCCCCCCTCACCTCTGGCTCTTTCCTTCCCTTTCTCCCCCTCTGGGAGTATGGTTTGTGCCTACGTCCGGAGACGGACGCTTGTAAATGTACCGCATTCTTCGCCTTCCTTGCTTGTATGTCTTCATCCTTCCTTTGTCCTTCTCTTTTCCTTACCTCTTCTCTTTGCCCTTTTCTCCTCTGCGGCGTTTGAGACCTCTCTTCTTTCCTTTCCCTTTCTTCCTCCCTGTGCGTGTCTGAAGGCCGACCCACGCACTTCCATGCATAGCCGGTGACGGGGTAACGCATAATTCCCCACCCCGGGTAGACAGGTAGGACACGTACGTACGCCCTGGTAACGGCCAGGCCCACGGAGGGGTGATTACCTGAGCTGATACCTTCCGAAAGTGCCGATTGGTCCCTCCGTCCGTTTGTCGGGAGGTGTGACCTGAGGTGTGAACAATTACCTAAGGCGGGAGTGCCCTCAGAGAGGGTCCCCACAATGGAGGAGCGTGTCATCGGAGACACCGGTAATCATGGGGTATTCTTTTGCAATGGTTTCCTCACCTTCCACTATGTCTGCTCACAAACGTAAGTTCACTGAGTCCCAGCCACAGTCAGTTCTTCCATCGTTGCCACAGTTCCTTGTTGTTTCTCAGTCTGACGAAGGTCACGACTTCTCCACGGTCAACCCTTTCATTATTCAGAAAGGTGTCGACGCAATTGTAGGTCCTGTAAAGTCTTGTTCCAGATTACGGAATGGCACCCTGTTGTTAGAAACAGTCAGTGCCCTCCAGGCACAAAAATTGCTGCGTACCTCACTACTACACACCTTCCCTGTCCGGGTGGAACCGCACCATACTTTAAATTCCTCGCGTGGAGTCGTTTATACACGCTCCCTCGCTGGACTGTCTGACGAAGAAATTCAGCACTACCTGTCTGACCAGGGCGTAACGGCTGTTCATAGGGTTATGAAAAGGGTTGACACGAACATCATTCCAACCCGCACTGTCTTCTTGACATTTGACAAAGTTCAACTCCCATCGAAAATCAAAGCAGGCTATGAGATAATTTCCGTTCGCCCCTACGTCCCAAACCCTACGCGTTGCTATCGGTGTCAGCAGTTCAATCACACCAGCCAGTCCTGTTCCAATCCGGCCAAATGTGTTACGTGTGGCAAGGATGCCCATGAGGGTGCTTGTCCACCTCCATCCCCTCGCTGCATCAACTGTATGGGTGACCACACTGCTTCCTCTCGAGATTGTCCTGTTCTTAAAGACGAAAAGCTCATCCAGGAAATATGAGTGAAGGAAAAGGTGTCGACCTTTGCTGCTAGAAAATTATTCGCCAGTCGACAGCCCACCGTGCCTCAAAAAGGAAAATACAGCACTGTCCATGCTTCTCCTCGGCCAACAAAGGAGGCGGCCACGCAGACTTGCGACCTCTCCTTTAGTGCCACGGTCGTCAGATCGGCCAGTGCAAAGATCGCCCGTTCAACCTCACCACTTTCGTCTGCCCACTCTCTGGCTCACCCTTCGTCGAGTTCTGCTAAATCTCGAGCCCAAAAGTCAGACACCAAGACTTCGAAAAAAGAGCATACTCGTGAAGAGTTTTTACGTACGGCTACTTCCCAACCATCGGTTCCTCCTTCCTCTAAACATCATACTTCCAAGAAGGCTACAAAGAAACCCAGTTCCTCTCCTTCTCTGCCAAGGCGTGTCCCATCTGCAGCACCACCTGGCGGAAATCGCACTCAGCCGTCTTCTGTGTCGCCGAGGCGCACTGCTGGCGGCCGGTCAACCGGCTGATCGCTGGTGGCAGGAGCTGCTCCTGACCAACCTATGGATCAGGATCTTCTGCCTTCCGCTGAATGCCATTCCATGCTGTCGATCGCAAGCTCTGAGCAGTCGTTGAGTTGACAGCGACCTTGGTCACATTCCTCCATTTTCTGTTCACCCTATGTCCATTATCCACTGGAATATCCGCAGTATTCGAGCCAATTGGGATGAATTGGCGATCCTCTTACGATCCTACTCGCCGGTCATCTTCTGTCCTCAGGAAACAAAGCTGCATCCCCATGACCGCTTTGTTCTCCCTCATTTTCAGTCCGTCCGATATGATCTCCACTCTGTTGAAGGCACTCCAGCACATGGAGGACTCATGATTCTTCTCCATGAAACTCTCCATTATATCCCAGTCCATTTAAACACTTCCTTCCAAGCTGTCGCCGTCCGTCTTTCCCTTTACGGATACACGTTCTCTCTTTGTACGGTATACATTCCATCGTCCACACAAATGGCACGAGCTGATCTCCTTCATCTTCTTGGTCAGCTTCCACCCCCATATTTGCTGGTTGGGGACTTAAATGCCCACCACCCGCTTTGGGGATCTCCACATCCTTGTCCGCGTGGCTCACTATTGCTAGACGTCTTCCACCAAGCAGATCTAGTTTGCCTCAACACTGGGGTCCCCACATTTTTGTCTGCCTCCTCGACAAATGTATCTCATTTGGACCTTGCGGTCGGTACTGTTCCGCTAGCTCGGCGCTTCGAATGGTTCGCCCTTGATGATACACACTCGAGTGACCACTTTCCATGTGTCCTTAGACTGCAGCCTCAACTGCCCTACATGCGCCCACGACGCTGGAAGTTTGCCCAAGCTGATTGGACACTTTTTTTGTCTCTAGCGACGTTCGATGACCGTCACTTTCCCTGCGTCGACGATGAGGTCACACTTATTACCGACGTTATTCTTACAGCTGCGGAACATTCAATACCATGCACCTCCGAATTGCCCCGGCGCCCCCCAGTTCCTTGGTGGAACGAGGCATGCCGTGATGCAATACGTGAGCGGCAGCGTGCTCTCCGCGTTTTCCGCCACCATCCTACTTTGGCCAACTGTATCCGCTATAAGCAGTTCCGAGCGCGATGCCGTCGTGTCATCCGCGATAGCAAGAAGGCAAGCTGGAAATTCTTTATTAGCTCATTTAACACCTCCACTTCCTCCTCGGAAGTTTGGAGTCGGCTTCGACGGTTCTCAGGCGCACCTAGTTTCTCCCCGGTCTCTGGGCTCACTGTCGCGCATGACACATTAGTGGACCCTGTCGCAATTTCTGACTCGTTGGGTCAGCACTTTGCTGAGATTTTGAGCTCTTCAAATTACCTGCCAGCGTTTCTCCCGAAGAAACGTGCAGCGGAAGTGCGACCTCTTGCTTTCTCCTCTCAAAATCGCGAAAGCTACAATACTGTTTTCTCCTTGCGGGAACTCCAACATGCACTCTTCTTCTCGCTCCTCCGCCCCAGGACCAGATGGTATCCACGTCCAAATGTTGCTGCATTTATCAACCCATAGTCTGCGTTACCTCCTTTGCCTTTAAAATCGAATTTGGACCGACAGTACTTTTCCCAGACGATGGCGGGAAGCTATCGTCGTTCCTGTTCCGAAACCTGGAAAGGACAAACATCTCCCCTCTAGCTATCGCCCCATTTCTCTCACAAGTAGTGTCTGTAAGGTTTTGGAGCGTATGGTGACTTACCATTTAGCGTGGTGGCTGGAATCCCGCAGTCTTTTAACACATGCCCAATGCGGATTCCGAAAGCATCGTTCTGCAGTTGACCATCTTGTTGCTCTCTCCACTTATATCATGAACAATTTTCTCCGGAAACGCCAAACGGTAGCAATATTTTTTGATCTGGAGAGAGCATACGATACCTGTTGGAGGACAGGCATCCTCCGCACACTGTTCTCTTGGGGCTTTTGAGGTCAGCTGCCCCCTTTTCTTCGCGAATTTATGGCAGAGCGCACATTTAGGGTGCGGGTGAACACTATTCTCTCCCGTACTTTCTCCCAAGAAAATGGGGTACCCAGGGGCTCCGTGCTGAGTGTTGTGCTGTTTGCCATTGCCATCAATCCAATTATGGATTGTCTCCTTCCTGATGTCTCGGGCTCCCTCTTTGTGGACGATTTTGCGATCTTCTACAGCTCTCAACGGACCAGTCTTCTTGAACGACGTCTTCAAGTATGTCTCGATCGCCTCCACTCGTGGAGCATCAAAACCGGCTTCCGTTTCTCACCCAGTAAGACCGTTTGTGTTAATTTTTGGCGACGTAAGGAGTTTCTTCCGCCCTCCTTACATCTAGGTCCTGTCAACCTTCCATTTTCAGACGTCGCTAAATTCTTGGGTCTTATGTTTGACAGAAAACTGTGCTGGTCCTCCCACGTTTCCTATCTTTCGGCTCGCTGTCTGCGATCCCTCAACACCCTCCGTGTCCTGAATGGTACCTCCTGGGGAGTGGACTGAGTGGTCCTTCTCCGCCTCTATCGCACCTTAGTGCGCTCGAAATAGGACTATGGAAGCATAGTCTACTCCTCTGCTCGGCCGTCTATTCTTCGGCGTCTCGACTCTATCCACCACCGTGGATTACGTTTAGTGTCTGGAGCTTTTTACACCAGCCCTGTGGGAAGCCTTTATGCTGAGACTGCTGAACCTCCGCTGTCCAATCGGCGAGCAGTCCTTCTGAATCCGTTATGCTAGCCATCTGTCTTCCATGCCTGCTAATCCAGCCCATGACATTTTTTTCGATGCCTCCTTTGACGTAGGGTATGCAGGCCGCCCCTCCTCCCATCTACCACCGGGAGTCCGCTTCCGTCAACTGCTCCAGTCTCTTTCCTTCCGCTTTCCTAAAACCTTCTTGACAACTTGGGGTACAGCACCACCTTGGCTCCGTCCCCGGATCTGCCTGGTCCGTGACCTTTGTCGATTTCCCAAGGATGGTACCCCTTCACTTGTTTATCGTCGGGCATTTGCTGCTCTATGTGCACAAAAGACGGACGCCACATTTATTTACACCGACGGCTCGAAAACATCGTTAGGTGTAGGGAGTTCCTATATTGTTGGCGACACCCCAAATCACTTTCGGCTTCCCGACCAGTGTTTGGTTTATACTGCGGAGCTTTACGCTGTTCTCCAGGCTGTCCACTACATCCGCCGCCATCAGCGGATACAATACGTTATCTGCTCAGATTCTCACAGCTCTCTCCTCAGTCTCCAAGCTCTTTATCCTGTGCACTCTCTGGTCCACCGGATTCAGGACTGTCTGTGCTTGCTCCGCCTGGGGGGCATCTCGGTGGCGTTCCTCTGGCTCCCGGGACACGTTGGAATCTGTGGAAATGAGGCGGCCGATATTGCAGCCAAGGCTGCAGTCTCTCTTCCTCGGCCAGCTATTCAATCGATTCCCTTCGCCGATCTACGGAGCGTTCTATGTCGACGTGTTGTTCATTCATGGCACATGCATTGGTCAACACTTACCCATAATAAATTGCGGGAAGTGAAAGCCCTTCCTTGCGCTTGGACCTCTTCCTCCCGAACGCGTCGTCGGGAGGAGGTAATTTTAGCTAGACTCCGGATAGGGCACTGTCTTTTTAGCCATCGACATCTTTTAAGCGGCGATCCTCCCCCACTCTGTCCCCACTGCTCTCAGCTGAGGACGGTAAGACACCTTTTAATTGAGTGCCCCTATTTTAATCCGTTACGCTCCCGTCTACAGCTATCGCCTGATATATCGTCAAATTTTGCAGATGACACGCGCTCAGCCGACCGCGTTCTCAAGTTTATTAGTGCCAGTGAAATGACGTCAGTCATTTGAAGTTTGTTTGGGGACAACCAACCCCTTTCTGTCGCGGATTTTTAAGCCTTCCTTGTGCTTTTAGTTTCTCCTATTTTTGACTTTCGTTCCCATTGCTGCTGGTTTTCAATTTCGGTTTTTTATTGTTTCCTAAGTCACGGACCAGGTGCTAATGACCATAGACGTTTTGCGCCCTAAAACCAAAAAAAAAAAAAAGAAAGCTCGCAGTATGTAAAGGAGTGGAGCTGATTCACAGCTAACAGACCAAGACTTCAGGTCACAGAGACTCCTATTATGCCATTTTGAACAAATTAAAGGGATGCATTAGCATCAAAAGTAGACAGGACAGTATGTGGAACACCAGTAGTGTTGTTCCACAAGAAGGGTTTTACAGAAATAACACCATGCATAGTAGTCAGGGATGTGCAAATCAGAAGATTGGCCAAAACACGAACTGTAGGCATAGCTGTAGTTGTCAAAGTGGCTGGCTTGTAGTTGGTGATCAGTTACCATGAAAATGCGAAAGGCAGTACTGGCCTTCATATGCAACCCAAGAGATCCCAGGTCGTACAGGATGCCTCCATAGCACCTGGGCCAGAGGTGCAGAGATAGTGCCCACTGCATGGAGTGCTGCTGTCAATGCAAGTGTGGAGAATAGTGTGTTGCTGGTTGTGTGGCCTGGAAAACCATGTCATGTGGTTGGCACTGAAATTACTGATGTGTACCCCACTTGTTAGTTTGAAATTACGTATGAAATAGTGGTAGTCACCTGAGCGAATCGTACATACAAACTAATCTATTAGTAATTCCCATAATTAGCAGTGTTAGATTAGCATTAGTTACACTTCAGAGGTAAATTCCTGTGGGAGAAGGCTACATCAGATTCGGTGGGTAGCCACTTAGGTGTCAATGGGTTGGAGCATTGGCAATCACCCATTCTTATGCCAGTTCATAAGAACAGGATCAAAGATCAGATCAGTGACATTGCAACTCATAATATTAATTCTCTACTTAAAATAGGAAAATAAAGATTTGATAGATGACTTAGAGAAGCAGAAAATTTTAGAAACAGGACTCCAGGAAATAAGAAATACTACAGAAGAACCATTCAAATCACAAGGCTACTGAATTTACAATGGTAAACCTGGAATAAGGGTTATGAAAGAATGTCCCCAATTTGGAACTGGGTTTATAGTCAATGTGAAAGTAATACATTTGATTATTGATTTCCAAGCCACCTCCCCTAGAATTGCAACTTTGAGTTTAAAAATATGTAACAAAATTTATATCATCGTTAATGCCCATACCCCTACTAATGAAACGAATTTTCTAACAAAGACCAGGAACGAAGTGGAAAAGTTTTGGGATCTCCTTGACCAAGCAATAAACCATGTAAATATTAACATTGTTAAGATCCTATTAGGGAACTTCAATACTCAACTCAGAAGAGAAAAGAAATACTGGGATATTATTGGGAAATAGGCTCCACATAAACAAGTTAGAATGGTCAAAGACTTCCTGAAATCTGTAGGGAACACAAACTGATCTCAAAGTACACATACTTCAAAAGGAGGCCAAACAAATGTAAAACTTGGAAACATCCTGATTGTAGAAAAGGAGAATGGCAGCTGGATCATGTATTTATGGACAAATTCTTCCACAGAAAAATCTACAATGTTAAAATGCTCAGGCAACAAGCAGAAAATTTAGCCCCATTGAACCGACCTAATAGACATGTCTGGTGGAACTCAGAATATGACAAAATTCATAATGGAAGACATTGTGTGTGGTTAAAATTTCAAACACACAAAACAGAAGAAGACACAACCAACCTCAAAAATATCAAGCAAAAGTTCACACAAATTATCAGGCAAACCAAGAGACAATCACAGAAAGATCTAACCGACTCAATAGAAAAAATTACCATAAAACCAATTTCAGAGACTTTTACAAAATGTTTGGAAGACAATTACGAAAATTTGCCCCTGCCACATTAATGCTGGAAAGGGAAGATGGAAGAAAGCCACATAATGACGAGGTAAATGCTGAAATCATGGCAAAAGCATTTAGTAAATTTTTAAATTGTGAAGAACCCCAGGAACTTGTAGCAATTACTACACACACACCCATCAAGACTCCACCTGATCTCATGAATCCTCCAACAATTCAAGAGGTGGAAACAGCACTCAGAGATGAAAACTTATAAGGCGTGCGGAGAAGACCATGTTTTTTGCAGATATGTGGACATATGCCAGTGATATAATTCAAACATCCTTACACATAGCCCTAACAAAAATCTGGATAACAGAAAAGTTTCCCAAACATTGGACCACAGTCATAATCCACCCATTCCACAAAAAAGGAGATAAAAGCAACCCAGGTAATTACAGAGGTATCTCTCTTAGACTGCACATAGATTTTCTCCACAGTCCTATACAAGAGGATCAAACAGCAAATAGAGGAAGAATTAGGTGAATACGAAGGAGGCTTCAGACATTGGAGAAGCTGTGCAGAACAGATCAATAATTTAAAATTAGCCATATAATACTACAAGAAACAAAATGAACCTCTTGTAATAAACTCCATGGACTTTAAAAAAGCACATGACTGTATCCATAGATCTTCAATGTTAAAAATCTTAAGAAATTTTGGGCTCCATACAAAATCAATCAAATTGATAGAACTCACCTTAACCAACACTGTTTGATATGTCAAGTTCAGGGAGGAACTCTGAGCCATTCATCATAAAAGCAGGTTTAAGACAAGGAGATTGTTTGGCACTCTTGCTGTTTGAACTGTGCTTTAGAATACATGATGATGAAATGGTACAACATTAACCCAAAGAACATCCAAATTGGAAGATCCAAACACAACATAACTATAAATTGTCTAGGATTTGCTGATGACCTAACTCTCTTGTCCAACAGTATTCAGGAAACCAAACAAGAAATTCTCACTACAGGAAATAGCACAAAAAATTGGTCTTGAAATATCCTTTGAAAATCCAGTCATCATGTTAACTGACCCTACACTCATAAACAAAATTGGCGTAGGAAACCAAGAAATCAAAATTGTAGATAAATTTGAATTACTGGGAGAAATCAAAACACATGAACTCCATGAAAAGCCAACATGGCATAACAGAATAAACAAATTGACTACAACACAATATATCACCAAGAACACCTACAACAAAAAGATCCTGTCAATAGCAACAAAATTAAAGCACTACGAAGCAGTCACTCAGCCCGAAATAACATACACAAGTGAAACCATCTTCAAAGCAACTAACACGCAGAAATAGAGAAAATACTCAAAATAGGGAGAAGAATCATCAGAATGTGTATCAACAACTCATACCAGAAAGATAGACACTGGAGAGTAGCTACAAATGAAACAGTCTACAAGGAAATAGAACTGGTAATGAGTACAATCAGGAAGAAAGAATTTCATTTTTTGGACATGTAATAAGAACACCAGAGAACAGGATCATCAGTAGGCCAATAGAAAAATTGTGGAATAGTAAGTGCAACATTAAGTGGATTACAGAAATCAAGGAAGATATGGATGAGCTACAGATTACATTTCAAGACCTAAGAAACAAAACTGACAATCAGGAAACTCACAGACAAAAAAACCAGACTGCAAATGAGAATCAACAGACAGACAATAGGAAGGGTGATTCCTGATGAAGACAGAAGAATGAGACCTGAGAGAATGAACAAATACTGGGCTGACAGGAAACTGAAAAATTCTTTGTAGAGAGTGGGCGAGAGTGGTCCAATGAAGGCCATAAAATGGAAATAATAATTTATTATTATTTCTTTCCTTTCTCAGACGTTATGTCTGGTTAAAAATGGAAAGTGACGCGGACCTTGATCAAGTGTGACTTCCTTTTAACTGTATGGTATATATTACATTGCATTTAGGAACTTTTGGGTTATTACTATTATTATTATTATTATTATTATTATTATTATTGAAACTCTTCAAGACAAATTAAGGTTATCATAACTTACTGAAAGAAATTCTACCTGTATAAGCAATTCCTCAGGGTGTTTAAAATCATCAGATTTCACAAGGCTATAACTTTGTCATAAATAAAGGTACAGAATTGGGGTCAGTTTTGTACTTCTATAGATACCTGAGAAGCCTTTATTTACAAAGAAACGAAGATTTTCCCATTGTGAACAATTTATATGCGTGCACGTACAACATCAAGGTGCTTTTCACAACAGTCTTTAGGATCATATTCATCATTTATTGATCACAAATATCGAAACTCTTGTGAACACATTTAAGCATCCAGGCGATAGACTTCATCCGTGCATTTGTAATCATGTCAGTTTAGGAAACTCACTGCTGTTGCCATGTAGCATCATAGTTCAGAGTTGTTGGAAGAGGATGCACATAGGTGGAGCCTTTCACAAACACCCACCAATAAAAAAGGTACCATACCGAGAGACGAAGCAAATTTCAAGGTCAGATCTGCAGCCCCTTATAGTTGATCAATCCCTCGGGCACCTTCTTGTTAAGAAGTGCTTCTTCGTGAAGGTATGCAATGGTACACCACCCATATGAAAAATTATGTTTTTGATCATTTTTTCATCTCTTCTGTTTTTGGCCCTTTTGTGTGTTCCCTAATATTTTCCACTCCCATCGGTTTGTTACAGAATTCCCTAATCTTCAGATTCAGTTCAGTGTTAATCTCACTGAACTGTTAATTACGTTACATATGTTTAATAATTAATCATGATTACTACCAACAAACTTCCTGTACTGTATTGCACAGCACATTACCCTTATTATTGTTACAGCTACCAGTTAGTCTTATCCCTCAAGGATTCATTTTGTACATTTTAAAGCAATCAGAAATGACTTGCTGCTGGAAGAAGTAGACAGTTCGTCATACACTAAATGAAACACACTGCATAAAATTCCTTGGTGTCTGCTTGGATTTCAAATTGAAACGGGGTCAAAAAATCAGTAAACTTGTCAAATAGTGTTCTGTAGTGACAGGTAGGTGCAAGATTCCCTAGGTCAATGAAGAGGTTTGGGCAAGGTGTTCACATCACATTCCTACTACAAGGTTGTATAGGATAAATCCTAGTGCCCTATAAGAGTATCCTATAGGATAGGACTGAGTGAAAGCATGCTAGAAAGCATTCCTGCAAGTTGACACTCAGGAGGAACACTTAGAATTGCAAGGCAGAGAGATATGAGCTTTTTGGTTAACTTGTTCTCATGCTGGTGCCTCCTTAATTTATTATCAATCCGAATGCTTAAGAACTTCACTCATGGATTTTCATCCAGTGTGTCATTGATATGTCCTTCTATCTATAAGTCATCTGGATTTGTTTGGAATTGCATGATGTTTGTTTTTGTAAGTATAAAGATTGAATATTTGTTCTGTTGCCTGTAAACCAGCCACAAACATGTTCTATTAATGTCCTGGCTGTTTCTACTATGAATGTTTTGTTTTTTGTTGCTAAGCTAAGATTTAGTTCTTGTAAGTGTAATTCTTTTAACCCTAGTTTCCTCGAGTAAAGGGAGATCAAGGTTGTAATGTGATGCCAGTCCGCTTCTACTGCATATTTCAGTCATGCTGTAAAGTCAGCACAATATTTTACTAATTACATGGTTATGACCTTTACAAGAAGAGTTCTTGCTTCTGTGATTGATTTGAACATTCATCTGATAAAATTGATGGCTGGTCAAGTATACACTTCCTGACTGAGTGCCGTGGATCTAATTTCAATGGTCACTTTTTCTCCCCAATGTTTTCAGCTGCTGTAAGAAATTGTCTTCATGGCATGTTCACTGTTGGTCTTGGAGCTTATATATTGTCATTTGGAGATACCGAATGGAACTATAGTCACTAGAAAGTGGAGTGCCAAGTTGAGAAATAGAAGCACTGTTGACATACTCATCTGCTTTGGTTCTGTAGAGGGGTAACAGCAGTGGAGGCAGCCAGAAACATTTGTGCCCTGTTTGTGTTTAATGCCATTGGACAGAGCTTTGCAAGAAAATGTTTTTTTTTTTTTAATTCTAATGAGACTTCTTTTGCTATTAGTGACCTACATTTGGGATTTGATTAAGATCATTTAAATGCATTAATTCACAGTGATCCATGTCATTGTACTTGAGAACTGGCAAATTCGATGAACTTTGATCATTTCATGAACTTCTGACATTTGCGTGCAATGGGGAAGACTCAAAAATAGGGTGTATAGGTACCACATGCATTACACCAAAATCACAAAAATCTATGTCCATCTGTGCTTGATTGTCATCAGTTGGCTTGTGAACAACACTAACCATTCCTGCCCTGTATCATTATGCTGATCAGAAATGGTGGCTTTGTGCTAAAATAATGAAAAAAAGAGAATGGTTGAGCCCAAACAAAGCAGCAGCAAAAAGCATCCATGAAAGATAATGTTGTTCATCCAGAGTGATTTACTGTGAAGTGCTTCCTCAAGGTGTAACCACTGATTACTGGTGAAATTTGTCAACAACTGAGATGTGTTGCAGATGCAGTACATGAATGATGACTAGGAAGACACTACTCCAGGATAAAGCCCGCCCGCAATATGCTACTCTGACAAAAAACAGTACACATGAGTTGGATTTTAAAATCATTTCACACCACCTTATTCACCTGATCTAGCATTTGCAGATTTTCTCCTTTTCTGCTCTCTATTGAACAACCTTCAAGAAACTTCCTTTCCAGATGAAAATGCACACTGAACCTAGCTCAACGAGTTCTTTGCTTTAAAAACCATGTGACTTCTACAGTTACAGATACAAAAAGTCGCCCCAGCATTGGGATACTGCTGTAAATAGTGAAGGAGAACATTTCATTGATTATTAAGGTCTCTCTTATTTGTATCTGTAGTGTCTATTAACTATTAAACTTCCTGAAAAATATTATGAACCATACAACAATCAAATACTTGCTGCAAATGGATGCATATGCATAACTTTTTTTTTTCATTCTACTGGTAAACTGTTACCTTTCATCTGTATGTAACCAGTACGTATAATGTTCAAAATAATACTTGGTCTGTTGAGCCCAGTGTCTGGGTACAGATATTGCAAACACAGTTAGGTATTGTACATATCTTTCCGAATGCAGTTAACTCAGTGCATGTGTGCTAAGTGTTCGATGATGAATATTATTGTCTTGAGTTGTCAAGTTTATAAAGGATTTAATACTTTCTCAAAATAATTCTGATCCCCAAGTGAGGTTGTGGCTGAGTAAATATCAGAAAATTGTTAATTTCTTGTCATAAAAGGATGTGGCTCTGTTGAGAGATGACTGTAATCTGTGCACCATTGATTCTTAGAACATTTTGAGTAGTAGTATGTGGGTGAGCTCTGTTGTGACATTCATCCAACATGAAAGCTAATTATTCTTGTTTTGACGTATTGGTAAGGACAATTTTAATGAACAACACAGATAGTACATTGATGTATTTTGTAGGTTATCAAAATATGAGCATGCTTCTAAAAGTAATTTTGTATGAAGAAAATACAATGAAGAATTGACAGAACCTGTAAAGTAGTTGATAAATTTTACATCATTGTAAAAATGACTGAACTACTAAAATCCACCAATTGATGTTGGAAATAATTTGAATTTTTTGTATGATCAGTAGGCCTGTTAGTTGCAGCGGATAGAGATACAATTATTTCTTAATGGAAAACAACAGTATAATTACTCATTAAAGGTCAGTTGAATCAAAAGTACAATTCAGCTGAGGATAGAGTGATTCCAAGTTTCCTCTTGGGCAGTCACACATATGCAAAGTGAGTTTCATAAATTGTTATACTAACGTTTCCTTTTCTAAATGATTGACAATGTGTTCACACAATTGGCTGTGTGGAATTAAAGATAGCTCCTGAAAGAATTTTTTAGAATTATAATCAAATCAGAAATTGTTTGAATTGCACCCTTCGTTAAAAATACAAATACATATGGAATGGGTTAAATTAGGCATGCAATAAGTGTACATAAAACTTGAAATCTGAAAGATAAAAGTAAAAAACTAATTGCATTTCGGATGCAATAGATTCTGTACATGACTCATGCAAATAGCATCATTTCTTAATGCAGTTTTTTATACTCTAAAAAACTAAAACTATAGATAAATTGTACAATTTTAAAACATGAGTTTTTCAATTTTTCATTATACTTCATTTTCTTAATGTTCAAATTTGTTCAGTTCTAACAAAAAGTGCTGTCACTTTGTACTTTGTGAATAAATTGTAGGCTTTGGAATGGGTTTGAAAAACATTACCATAGCTTCTGCATTTTCAGAGATGCCATAGAAATTGTTTTATACCTTTATCATTTAAAATTTCTACAGTGACAAACAATCCAGGATTTATCAGATTAACATGCACATCCTTGCCAGCATCTGTTGCAATTGTGTCTTCAATTGCTGCATTTGATTCCCTGAAAGAATGATTTTATTCTTCTGAATACCCAGAACATCTTTGATAGGTTGCATCCACAATTATGAGAAGTTGTTTGATTTTTTTCAAACTTAAAGCTTGTTTCGACAAGAATATTATGATACCTTAAGTTAGAAAATAATAATAGTTTTGAAAATGAGCAATAGGTTTGACCTGAATGTAAGTTATGCTCACTCAGTTGTCCAGAAACCATCTTTCAGTACCATAAACATGGTTTTTGCTTGAATCTGAGTTTGTGCACATTTATAAAAATCTGTAGCTCAGTCAGCATACCATTTTCTGTGTTTCATCTGGTTTCACACTCCTCTCCTCATTGCACCACCAATAGCATCCATCACAAGTTCACCACGACATGCAGCAAAGAATAAGTCCATTTCCGCTTTAAATACTTCCGAACACAAAGTGGATAATGTGTACTTGTTTTCCAATAGGGAAGTACAGCCATCTCAACAGATAGTAAACTTTTTTGAGACATGAGATAGTTTTCTTTACATCAGCTCTGATTTGTATGAGCACACAGCAACATGTGTTAGATCTCATTAGTGATGATGGCATGATGAAATGTTTCCGCAGCATCCAGGTAAAACCTGTGAAGCCTGAACCTGTTCATATGATGAATGAGCAGCTTAACTTGTCTTCATTAATCAGAGAAACATTATCTACAAAGCCTGTCTGTAGATCTCCAGATTTGAGAGATCCATTTTGCACATGTCCCCAGTTCAGCAGATTGTGAATTTTTAATGAAGGAGTGAAATATAACATTTGCTTATCAATTTCTGACACTGCCTCACCAGTGGTACCATTACCTTCTGTATATTTTTGTTGCCTGTCAACATCAGTACATTTTTTCCATTTCATTTTTTTGTCAGTCAACGTCATTATTTAATTTGGAGTGAAATTTAGTAGTTAAAGTTTTTATGCTTTATACATGAATTCACAGTACACATGAATTGACAGTAACTCCTTACCTTATGATAAAATGCTCTTTTCTGTGTCATTTTTCAGTGCATTCACCAGATAATCAGAGTTGGCATGATACCTTCACACATACATTGAGGTGTATTAAAAACCAACAAAATGTGTAATGCATGAAAGTATTTTTTATTTGTACCATTTGAATGCCTGCCTAAAATTGTTTATAAGCTCCCTGAGCTGAAAATACTATTTAGTGTTTTTGGAATACTCTCTGCATCTTACTCTCAGGATCTTTAAATAATTTAGTATCCCATCTGTCAGGTGCTTGACCGATTGTCATCTCTGCCGTTAAAATAAAAAAAAAAAAATCAACTGTTTGCTTCTCTTCTTCTGAAACCGTGTTATTCAATTTGTGTTGTTAATGTTTGGTTACTAGTTATGGAAGTTATCGCACTGGAACAATTAATTTGTTTGTTACTGCATATTTCCATGTTGGGCTGTCTGGATGTAGCTATCTTTTCCTGCTTTTCTTAAAGTTTTAGGGGGATCAGTATTAACCTAAACAGGGTTCTGATGATTACACTCCAGTGACATGAGTCCTTTTGCATTTACTTTCTTTGTACAAACTCTTCACAACTCTTTCTTCCTCTTCCTTTATTTTGAGACATTTGCCAAGTTGCTGTCTTTCCTTTCTTCTGAAATCTTGTGATATTTTCTTGTCTTTTTCTCTACATTGAACCAATTGTAGTTGATTTGCTTACAGTTTTGGAATAATATATATATCTCCAATTTACTATCCATTATATTTAGCAGAAAGCTACTATTAATAATGTGTAACAATGCACCAGCCTTCATATACAGATGTATTACTATGTAAGGTATTCAGCAAATGAAACTTTCATTGTTTCATCCACAAAATAATTCCCCCATAAAATCTTTGCTTTACAGCACCATATTTTTTTTAAAAAAATTGTTTAGGTTAAAGTTAACTAACAAAAAATGTAAACTTTGTTCCTGACCTACCTTCTGTGTAGTAAGAATACTTGATGTTAAATTCTTCTTTGGATTTCACAACTTAATCAGCTTTTCTAGTTCCATATCTGGCATCAAACATGATGAATTTAAATTACTTTAACACTGTAACAAAACAAAATGTATTTTGTAACATAATCTATGTGGTTCAAGTCAGTACACAGGAAGTGTCGTACTGATCAGTACATTAGGCATGTATTTCGTATCATTGTAACTCTACTTCTAGCTTTCAAAAAATAGATGTGGGAAATTATTTGCCATTTTCCTCCTCAGACAGGAAAATAGCTATCACAGATGAAACCTGAGGCAAAAGCAAAGATAAAGCTTAGAAAATTATATTTTACTCTCGAGCTTACATTCTGGAATGGCTCAAAACTACAAATTTGTCAGACAACATGGCTGACCTTCACTTAACTTCAAGAGTTAGTAATAGATACAGGAAGGTTAGGAAAGAAGGGCAGGTCACAGAGACCCAAAGAGTGTCACTCACAAGGAAACATCATCAGTTTGCTCTTATATTTTAGAGAGAACAAAAGCATACCATATTTTATGAGTAAGACATTTTTTTCTTTGAAAAATTACCTAAAAATTTCTGGTGTATCTTATACTCAAAACTAATATAAAAATAGCCAATGAAATTTTAAAATTTAAATATGATATTGTAGGGCTACAGGAAATAATATGGCAGGGGAATGGGCAGATAGATAAACCTGAGTACTCATTGGTATATAGTGGACCAGAAGAAAGAACAGGCCAACTTGGTACAATGTTTATAATAACTAGAGAAGTTAGGAAAAGCCTTCTAGAATTTGAACCCATTAATGAAAGGATGTGCAGACTGAGACTAAAACGTAAATTTAGGAATATCTCAATAGTTAATGCACATGCACCAACAGAGGGAAAAGAGGATATAATTAAAGAACAGTTCTACGAAGACTTGGAAAAAGTATGCTGTGCAGTACCTAAATATGACCTGATGCTAGTAATAGAAGATTTTAATGCAAAAATAGGGAGGGATGAACATCCATATGGAGTTTCTGGAAAATATTCACTACATGAAGAAAACAATGAGAACGGAGACTAACTATGCCAATTCGCAGCAAGGAATAATATGATTATTAAAAGTACCACCTTTCCACACAAAAGGATCCATCTGGGTACTTGGAAGTCTGCAGCCAATGGAGAAGTCAATCAGATTGACCATATTTTAGTGATTGCACGCCAATCCACGTCAGTTACGGATGTATGGAGCTGCAGAGGACCAAACTGTGATTCAGACCACTTTGTGATAAAATCAGTCTTGAGACTGCCACTAACAAATGGCAAAAGAATGGGAAAGATGATGAAATGGAATACAAACTGAACATCCCTGATGAAGTACTAAGCAGAAAGTTGAGCAATGAAGAGACCACAGTAGGAGTAGATGAAAGGTGGAACAGGCTTGAAAAGCCATTAAGGATGCTGCAGAGGAAATAATAGGCATAAGAAGGAACAGAAGAAACCAGGAATGGTTTGATGAAGATTGCAGGTCAGCAATAGAGGAAAAGAACAGGGCAAGAACAAAAGTGCTACAGAGGGAAACCAGAAATAATGTGGAACAATATAGAGAATTAAGGAGAAGAGCTAACAGACTGTGCAAGAGAAAGAAGAGAGTGGAATAAGAAGAAATTCAAGAACTAGAAGAACTAAAGGAACAGAGTGAAATAAGAAAGTTCTTTCATGCCATAGGCAAAATGAAGAATAGATTCCAACCAAAAACAGTGACCTGTTCCAGTAAAGATGGGAAAATAAGGGAGGAAGAACAGATAGTGGGAAGATGGGCAGGTTATTTCAAAGATGCACTAAGCACCAGCCTAGAAGATGAAGAGACAGCCACACAGGAGGGAAGAGTGGAGCTGGAAGTAGACAATGAAACCAATGAGGCAAGAAAGCCAACACAAGAGGTCTCCCAGGCTGTGCACAAGTCAACAAACAATCAAACCCATGGGGAAGACAGCATAATTGCTGAATTAATAAAAACTGGTTGTGAGGCTGTAATAAAGGAACTGCACACATTAATATCAGATATATGGGAAACAGAAACTGCCAGATAATTGGAAAATTGGAGTAATAGTCCCCATTCATAAGAAAGGGGACAGAACAGCATGTGAAAACTATAGAGGTGTAACACACTCCTAAGTACAGCTTATAAGATCTTCGCAAGTATATTAAACGAAAGGATATAGAAGTGTGCAGAAGGCATACTAGGGGAATATCAGTGTAGCTTTCGACCAGGCAGAGGAACAACTGATCAAATATTTGTGATAAGACAAATGATGAAAAAGTTCTATGAATATGATATAGATCTGCATTTCCTATTCATCGATTTCAAACAAGTCTTTGACAGCATAAATTGGCAAGAACTATAGAGTGTACTGAAAGAAGTTGGTGTATGTGCTAAATTAATAAGACTAATCAGACTGACAATGACAGAAACAAGAGCAAAAGTAAAGGTTCTTAGCAGAACGAGTGAAAGCTTTGACTTTAATAAAGGTGTGAAAGAAGGGGATAGTTTCTCCACTGTTCTATTCAATATAGCCCTGCTTAGTGTAGTAAATAAAATCAACAAAAGAGGCACCATATTTATGAAAACTAGCCAGATATGTGCATATGCTGATGACATTACTATAGTAGGCAGAAACACCAATACACTCCTAGTAACATACCGAGCAATGGAAACAGAAGCCTTAAAAATTGGCCTCATAGTAAATGAAAACAAAATACATGGTAATGTCACAATCTGAGGCCAGAAGAACCCCTAAAAACCTAAACATCAATGGGATATGCTTCAATGGAGTGTCCTCTTTTAACTACTTGGGAGTCCTAATAACAAATGGCAACAGTATTGGAAAGGCTATAAGGGAAAGAATACAAGCAGGAAACATAGCTTACTTTGCAAATATGCAGCTTTACAAAAATGCAGCTTTACAAAAATAGCCTTGTTACAAGAAAAACTAAACTGCTAATATATAATTCCCTAGTCTGCCCAGTTATCACATACAGCTCAGAGGAATGGACATTGACAGAACACGATAAAAATGCACTAAGAGGCATTGAGCGGAAAATACTACGCAAAATCTATGGGCCAATAAGGGAGGAAGAAGGCTGGAGAATATGCTACAATCCCGAATTACAAGAGTTAATACAAGCCAGAGACATAATAAAATTTGTGAAATCACAGTGAATACGATGGCTAGGACACTTGGAGATAATGGCAGAGGATAGGATTCCGAAGAAAATGATGAAAGGTATGATCCATTCAGTCAGACAAAAAGGGAGACCTAGAAGAAGATGGATCTACAAAGTAATAATGGATATCACCAAATGGGAGTCTGGTGGTGGAAAAGAGCAGCAAATAACCAAGAACTGTGGAGGAAGATTGTTGAAGGAGCCAAGGCTCACAAAGGGCTGTAACGCTACTACAGAAGAAAAATATAAAAATGTCCAGTGTTTGATTTAAAATTCCTGACAGGCTTAAAAGGGATTTAACATTCCTGACAGGCTTAAAAGGGGCCATATATTCAATGCTGTGGGAAACCTCTCTCTTATCTGGCAACACTGGATTCAACTGGCAGCAGTTATGCGATGAACACGAGTTGTGGGGCTTCACGAGCTTACTAACTCGCTCCCCCTCCTGCCCTGCCATCACAGATCCAGAACACTGTCTAGCTTATGATGTGTCACTGCAGTTTACAGTGCCAGTGAACTTGAACTAGTGATTTGTGTTATCGGAAGCAGAAGAGTATTTTTTAGTACTTTCCTAGTGGAAAAAAATGAGGTTTCATATGATGTGGGCTATAAATTGAAGGTAATATCATAAGCAGAACAATATGGAAACAGAGCAGCTGAGTGGCATTTTGGTCCTCCTCCACCAGATAGAGCCATTCGTCATTGGCTTGCTAGTAAAGGAGGACTGAAAAAAAGAAGACTACATGTGCAAATTGAGCACTGAATGCAAATGCTCAAAACTACACTGGGGTCAAAAATTAAAGCAGCAAATCACAACTTCCTTGTCCTGTGTTTAATTCACAATACAATCCTACAAATTGTCAACCAGATGACCGTACAGTCACATTCTGCATGGAAGATGGCATTCCTGCCATATGACAACTATACCAATGTTGTCGGGGCCCCTATGAAACGAGATAGTGTTAGTTGAGTAGCCCCACACCCACAAATGCCATGTACACAGCCACATACAGTGCAGTATGACACGGAGAATATGCCTACCAGACTCGGCAGTGGAGGGCCATAGAAAGAAAGGAAGCAGGACAGTCAAAAATGGATATGGCCTGATAGCTTAGTGTGAATCATTTGGTTGTTTCTTGGATGTGGCGACAATTCATAGAGACAGAAGCTGTATCCCAAAGTCCAGGGCAGGGCTGACCATGTGTCACTTCAGATGAGAGGACTGTTATTTGGCTGTAAGCTCACAACAGACTGCCTTATTACTGCACAGCAAATGGCATGTGAGCTGCTGCATCTGCTGGGTGTGTTGTATCAAGGCAAACTGTGTGCAGATGGCTTTGACAGAGTGACCTTTGTCAGAGACCAGCTGTATGTGTACCTTTGACACATCTTTACAGAAGGCAATGTCTAGAATGAGCAGGCACCTTGCTTGTCACTCAGGACAGGCTGTCCTGTCTTGTGTTTGAATGGTGGACCCCGTGCTGCATTCTGCAATGTCACTGTGGGTGTCACAGGCATGTGGCATAGGCTGTGTTAGTGGTACAAGAATCATGTAGTATACAAACCGCTGAGTACTTCTACGCTCCAGACTGTTTGTTAAGGGTTTAAGGCATGCGTTATAAATACTTCTGTGATGGCAACTGGGGAAAAGCTTCCATCTAGCAAGTTGCAGGATTGGCTGTTGCTATACTATGCCCAGCTGGCTCTGCTTTGCAAAGCAAGTAGGCCATGATTTGCTTTGTAATTCATAACACTTTTCTGCAGATGGCTCTGTTTCAACTCACTTCTGCTCTGGCATATTTTTTGACCATTTATGGTCAATATGCTACATTGGCCTCCTTCTTATCAAGACTCTGTCGCTCGGGTTGACCAAACCATACTACCCATTACACCAGAGCTACTGGCGACCAGTATTTCCAGCCTTATTTTGCCTCTTAAATATCATTCTACAAATTAGTTACCGTAACTCTTTCGCGGAATGTTATACATTTCCTTAGGTCCCCTTGTCCTACACCTGAACTCAACCACCATGGAACTTGCTTCATTACTATGCTTCTTGCACAGTTTTTTCCAACTCTGTACTCCGCACTTAAAAGCAAAAATAAATCGATTATTCTTCATACTATATCACTGTGCATTCTGCTTCATTCTGCTGCTTTTATGCTTGGGTTATCCAACCCAGTGTAATCTGAACTATGGCTGGGTCCGAACTCAGTCGTGTTCTTTGTTTTTTATGTTCCAAAAGAACACCAGGCTCAGCAGAACAAGTGCCACTGCAGTAGTTGGTATGACAATAGATGGTGTTGTCTCATTCTGATGCTGATTTTCACAATATGAATTTACATGCTGCAATAAGGTTTCCAGGGAGACTGGTCCCTCCTGCTGGTTCTGCAGTGAGTTTATAGATTACATTAATTCTGGACCTACAGTTTGATTCAAGCGGATTAGATTTGTGGTAGGTGGTATTTTCATGGGCTCCAAATGCAGCTGGGAAATACTCAAGTGAGTTATCCATGAAATCATGGCAGACAGGCAGAACTAGGCCCCATTATGTTGCATGCTGTTCCATTTAATAAGAAAGCATTCACCTTCCATTCTAGTCTCTTTGCTGATGTACCCATCTGCTTCTTGAAACAATTAGCTGGTACTACCATCTTGACAAAGCTAGAGTACAACCATTGTGCCTTGACCTGCTGAAAGTACAGTTCTGGCTTGACCATTTCTTTATTGCATTCCTTTTCCTCTAACAGTTTCACTGTACAGGAATCCTGCCCCACTCATATTACCATACCCAGACAGATGGTGATTTTTTCTCAGTGCCATTTTTGTGATGTTGCTGCCTCCATTTCTACTTGTCTTCCTTTGTCTTTTGCAGTTAATAACAGTTGCTGAGATTTTACTCTTACAAATTTCCCCACTACTTCCCTCTTGAAGAGTTACGTACAGATTATGTAGCACTCATGATGTGCTTGTTTCCCTGCTACTGTTACAGAAATGTAAATGTAAACTTTTCTTCCACCAGTTCTCTCACTGATGGTGTGTGTACTCCAAATTAATGGGCAAGTCTTTGTGGTCAGGTTCCAAAACCAGCATCAACTTCGGTGTTAGTTTCTTCTATACTTTCCTTGGACCCTTATATACTGACCTTCTTGTAACAAATTTACTCCTAGCTGAAATGCTGCCTTCTACAGACTGCAATCATTTTATCATTACTACTTTCTTATCTAAGACTTCTACTTGGGTTTTAGTTCCCTGATATTTTGAGTAATATGTAATACTGCTACTCTTCTGCTTCAGCTATCTGCATTGCCATGCTTTTACTCAGTTTCATGCATAAGTTCAACGTCAAATTCGCTTAGTCTTGCTGCCCATCATGTCAACCTATTGGGAAGGATTCTTTCACCACAACCACCATTTTAATGCCACACGATCTGTTATTACTCTAAATGTATTACCATAACAGATAAAATTTGAAATATGTTAGCCTATAAATAAGGTTAACATCTCATTCTCCATTGTGGGATAATTTCATTCTGCAGAATTCCGCTGCCTTGAGCGTAAGCTACTGGATGTTCTACACATTCCACCTCTTCTGATAAGACACAGCCTGGTGTATTGTTTTATGCATCACATAATAAAACAAATTCTCTATTAAAATCTGGAAATGCCACAATTGGACTGTTTTAGTTAAGTACCAAAGTCATGAACCATGTAGGATGGATCTGGCGCAAGGTGTGGTTCAGCCAAAATAGTTTCCTGTCCAATTAAATTTGTGATGCTTGAAGAAGGTTTGGAATGCAAACTAATTATATGGTCTGACCACCATGTTGGGCAGAACAATAACTGAAGAGTTTTAGCATTTCATTTCTGTCTGGTCAACTGAAAGTACTGTGGAGAACCACATAAAAAGTTTCTATGTTCGAGTCGTAGTTTCCTACCTTGTGACAGGAACTTTGCAATGATCGAGGAAAAAGTGTCAAAATTTATGGCTCCTTTAGAATGGAAGCATGTCAGTGCTTAGGCCTGTGTAGAACATTCAAAACTGACTTCAGGAGGTGATGGAAGACTTAAAGGGCATAGGATCCATTGAGCTGGTTCACAAAACGCCACCAGCTTTGAAAATTACTGGTGTGCTCTGGTTTAAGTTATGCAGTGACGATCCTTGAGGCATAAGCATACTTCATCCATGTGAAAGACATTTTACTTTGAAACATGGTGAAGTAAAGAAATTCTGATGCCTTGCGGTTTTTGGTTGCTCCACAATGGGGTACTGAAACTTGTAAGGAGAAGAAAAGCGATCTATTGGACGTGACGAAATACATGGAATCAAAATACAGGCATTTTATGAAAACATGCAGTGTGCCAACTGAGTGTAATGTATCAGATTTGGGTCTCAACTTGATAACAAGCTCATGTTCTATAACTTTTTAAGACCAAAGTAATCAGTTTACAATAAATACTAGTTTGTATCTTGTTATAAATTTCTTATTTAAAACTTTCAGATTCTAGGCAACCTTATCATTACAGTAGAGAAAGTGTGATCTGCTGTAATGCTGTATATCAGTTGCTATACATGGTCTTTCCATTTTAATAGTTATTTATTTTCTAAAACCTATCCTGAGCGCAATTTTAAAAAGCACAACCAACTATTTTCAACAGTCTGCATCTGCAAACAATACATATCTGCTATAATATTATTAATGGTTTTTGTCGATTTCCTAAAAACTCCAAAATGTGCCATACAGCATTATTCATGCACATGCTTCATTTTGCTATGATTATGTGCATCTATCACGGCTAATTGAATATTTTGGCCTTGTGTTTGTTATTTTCAGTTTGTGTGCCAGTAGCATTACTGACTCTGTGAGCTGACTCCTTACTTGAGAAAATTCAGTCAAGATGTATAATATTAATGTTCTAGAATTGGTCCTATGATGTGTTTTCAGGCTGGTGAACAAAGCTGATGGTGGAATGTACCTCTACAGTCCCATCCATAGGTCAGGCCCATTCAGCACTGAGTATATACCCTGATAACACCACCAGCTGTCTACTGTAGATTTTGTCAGTCAACAACATCTACCCCCCAGGGGGTCCACAACTCCTTTGTGGACACGTGCGTAGCGAGCACGGGACCCCGAGCTAATGTGGCCCTCCTTCCTTTCCGGGCTGCATACCTTCCCTTCCCTTTCCGCATCCTTCCCCGTCCCCCATCTTCGCCCCCCCCCCCTCCCCACTCACCTCCGGCTCTTTCCTTCCCTTTCTCCCCCTCTGGGAGTATGGTTTGTGCCTACGTCCGGAGACGGACGCTCGAAACTGTTCCAAATTCCTTGCTTTCTACACTTGCAAGTCCTCGTCCTTCCTCTGTCCTTCTCTTTTCCTTCCCTCTTCTCTTTGCCCTTTTCTCTGCTGCGGCGTTTCCTTTCCCTTTCTCTTTTTTCCTCCCTGTGCGTGTCTGAAGGCCGACCCACGCACTTCCATGCATAGCCGGTGACGGGTTAACGCGTAATTCCCCGCCCCGCGTAGACAGGTAGGACACGTACGTACCCCCTGGTAACGGCCAGGCCCAGGGAGGGGTGATTACTCGAGCTGATACCTTCCGAAAGTGCCGATTGGTCCCTCCGTCCGTTTGTCGGGAGGTGTGACCTGAGGTGTGAACAATCACCTAAGGCGGGTGTGCCCTCAGTGAGGACCCCCACAAGGGAGGAGCACGCCATCGGAGACGCCGGTAATCATGGGGGATTCTTCCGCAATGGTTTCCTCACCTTCCACTATGTCTGCTCACAAACGTAAGTTCACTGAGTCTCAGATACAGACGGTTCTTCCATCGTTGCCACAGTTCCATGTTGTTTCTCGGTCTGATGAAGGTCACGACTTCTCCACGGTCAATCCTTTCATTATTCAGAAAGGTGTCGACGCAATTCCTCGCGTGGAGTCGTTTATGCATACTCCCTCGCTGGATTGTCTGACGAAGAAATTCAGCACTACCTGTCTGACCAGGGCGTAATGGCTGTTCATAGGGTTCTGAAACGGGTTGACACGAACATCATTCTAACCCGCACTGTCTTCTTGACATTTGACAAAGTTCAACTCCCATCGAAAATCAAAGCAGGCTATGAGATAATTTCCGTTCGCCCCTACGTCCCAAACCCTACGCGTTGCTATCGATGTCAGCGGTTCAATCACACCAGCCAGTCCTGTTCCAATCCGGCCAAATGTGTTACGTGTGGCAAGGATGCCCATGAGGGTGCTTGTCCACCTCCATCCCCTCGCTGCATCAACTGTATGGGTGACCACGCTGCTTCCTCTCGAGATTGCCCCGTTTTTAAGGACGAAAAGCTCATCCAGGAAATAAGAGTGAAGGAAAAGGTGTCGACCTTCGCTGCTCGAAAATTATTCGCCAGTCGACAGCCCACCGTGCCTCAGGCAGGAAAATACAGCACTGTCCTTGCTTCTCCTCGGCCAACAAAGGAGGTGGCCACGCAGACTTGCGACCTCACCTTTAGTACCACAGTCGTCAGATCGGCCAGCGCAAAGATCACCTGTTCAACCTCACCACTTTCGCCTGCCCACTCTATGGCTCACCCTTCGTCTGGTTCTGCTAATTCTCGAGCCCAAAAGTCAGACGCCAAGTCTTCGAAAAAAGAGTATACTCGTGAAGAGTTTTTACGTACCGCAACTTCACAACCATCGGTTCCTCCTTCATCTAAACACCATACTTCCAAGAAGGCTACAAAGAAACACAGTTCCTCTCCTTCTCCGCCAAGGCGTGCCCCATCTACAGCACCACCTGGCGGAAATCGCCCTCGGCCGTCTTCTGTGTCGCCGAGGCGCACTGCTGGTGGCCGGTCAACCGGCCGATCGCTGGTGGCAGGAGCTGCTCCTGACCAACCTATGGATCAGGATCTTCTGCCTTCGACTGAATGCCATTCCATGCTGTCAGTCGCAAGCTCTGAGCAGTCATTGAGTTGACAGCACCCTTGGTCACATTCCTCCATTTTCTGTTCACCCTATGTCCATTATCCACTGGAATATCCGCGGCATTCGAGCCAATCTGGATGAATTGTCGATCCTCTTACGATCCTACTCGCCGGTCATCTTCTGTCTTCAGGAAACAAAGCTGTGTCCCCATGACCGCTTTGTTCTCCCTCATTTTCAGTCCATCTGATATGACTTCCCCTCTGTTGAAGGCACTCCACCCCATGGAGGACTCATGATTCTTCTCCATGATACTCTCCATTATCACCCAATCCCCTTAAACAGTTCCTTCCAAGCTATCGCCGTCCGTCTTTCCCTTTCCGGATACACGTTCTCTCTTTGTACGGTATACATTCCATCGTCCACACCAATGGCACGAGCTGATCTCCTTCATCTTCTTGGTCAGCTTCCACCCCCCTATTTGCTGGTTGGGGACTTAAATGCCCACCACCCGCTTTGGGGATCTCCACATCCTTGTCCACGTGGCTCACTATTGCTAGAAGTCTTCCACCAAGCGGATCTAGTTTGCCTCAACACTGGGGTCCCCACATTTTTGTCTGCCTCCACAACAAATTTATCTCATTTGGACCTTGCGGTCGGTACTGTTCCGCTAGCTCGGCGCTTCGAATGGTTCGCCCTTGATGATACACACTCGAGTGACCACTTTCCATGTGTTCTTAGACTGCAGCCTCAACTGCCATATGTGCGCTCGTGACGCTGGAAGTTTGCCCAAGCCGATTGGACACTTTTTTTCGTCTCTAGCGACGTTCGATGACCGTCGCTTTCCCAGTGTCGACGATGAGGTCACACATATTACTGACGTTATTCTTACAGCTGCGAAACGTTCGATACCACGCACCTCCGAATTTCCCCGGCGCCCCCCAGTTCCTTGATGGAACGAGGCATGCCGTGACGCAATACGTGAGCGGCGACGTGCTCTTCGCGTTTTTCGTCACCATCCAACTTTGGCCAACTGTATCCGATATAAGCAGCTCCGTGCGCGATGCCGTCGTGTCATCCGCGATAGCAAGAAGGCAAGCTGGAAATTCTTTATTAGCTCATTTAACACCTTCACTCCCTCCTCGGAAGTTTGGAGTCGGCTTCGACGGTTCTCAGGCGTGCCTAGTTTCTCCCCGGTCTCTGGGCTCACTGTCGCGCCTGATACCTTAGTGGACCCCATCGCAATTTCTAACTCATTGGGTCAGCACTTTGCTGAGATTTCGAGCTCTTCAAATTACCCTCCAACGTTTCTTCCGAAGAAACGTGCAGCGGAAGTGCGACATCTTGCTTTCTCCTCTCAAAATCACGAAAGCTACAATACTGTTTTCTCCATGCGGGAAATCCAACATGCACTCTCTTCTTCTCGCTCCTCCGCCCCAGGACCGGATGGTATCCATGTCCAAATGTTGCTGCATTTATCAACCCATAGTCTGCGTTACCTCCTTCGCCTTTATAATCGAATTTGGACCGACAGTACCTTTCCCAGACGATGGCGGGAAGCTATTGTCGTTCCCGTTCCGAAACCTGGAAAGGACAAACATCTCCCCTCTAGCTATCGCCCCATTTCTCTCACAAGTAGTGTCTGTAAGGTTTTGGAGCGTATGGTGACTTACCGTTTAGCGTGGTGGCTGGAATCCCGCAGTCTTTTAACACATGCCCAATGCGTATTCCGAAAGCATCTTGTTGCTCTCTAAACGTATATCATGAACAATTTTCTCCGGAAACGCCAAATGGTGGCAATATTTTTTGATCGGGAGAGAGCATACGATACCTGTTGGAGGACAGGCATCCTCCGCACACTGTCGTCTTGGGGCTTTCGAGGCCGGCTGCCCCCTTTTCTTCGCGAATTTATGGCAGAGCGCACATTTAGGGTGCTGGTGAACACTACTCTCTCCCGTACTTTCTCCCAAGAAAACGGGGTACCCCAGGGCTCCGTGCTGAGTGTTGTACTGTTTGCCATCGTCATAAATCCAATTATGGATTGTCTCCTTCCTGATGTCTCGGGCTCCCTCTTTGTGGACGATTTTGCGATCTACTACAGCTCTCAACGGACCAGCCTTCTTGAAAGACGTCTTCAAGGATGTCTCGATCGCCTCCACTCGTGGAACATCGAAACCGGCTTCCGTTTCTCACCCAGTAAGACCGTTTGTGTTAATTTTTGGCGACGTAAGGAGTTTCTTCCGCCCTCCTTACATCTAGGTCCTGTCAACCTTCCGTTTTCAGACGTCGCTAAATTCTTGGGTCTTATGTTTGACAGAAAACTGTGCTGGTCCTCCCACATTTCCTATCTTTCGGCTCGCTGTCTGCGATCCCTCTACACCCTCCGTGTCCTGAATGGTACCTCCTGGGGAGCGGACCGAGTGGTCCTTCTCCGCCTCTCTCGCGCCTTAGTGCGCTCGAAATTGGATTATGGAAGCATAGTCTACTCCTCTGCTCGGCCGTCTATTCTTCGGCGTCTCGACTCTATCCACCACCGTGGATTACGTTTAGTGTCTGGAGCTTTTTACACCAGCCCTGTGGAAAGCCTTTATGCTGAGACTGCTGAACCTCCGCTGTCCAATCGGCGAGCAGTCCTTCTGAGTCCGTTATGCTAGCCATCTGTCTTCCATGCCTGCTAATCCAGCCCATGACATTTTTTCCGACGCCTCCTTTGATGTAGGGTATGCAGGCTGCTCCTCCTCCCTACTACCCCCGGGAGTCCGCTTCCGTCAACTGCTCCATTCTCTTTCCTTCCGCTTTCCTAAAACCTTCTTGACAACTTGGGGTACAGCACCGCCTTGGCTCCGACCCCGGATCTACTTGCTCCGTGACCTTTGTCAATTTCCCAAGGATGGTACCCCTACACTTGTTTATCGTCGGGCATTTGCTGCTCTATGTGCACAAATGACGGACGCCACATTTATTTACACCGACGGCTCGAAAACGTCGTTAGGTGTAGGGAGTGCCTATATTGTTGGCGACACCCCAAATCACTTTCGGCTTCCCGACCAGTGTTTGGTTTATACTGCGGAGCTTTACACTGTTCTCCAGGCTGTCCACTACATCCGCTGCCATCAGCGGATACAGTACGTAATCTGCTCAGATTCTCTCAGCTCTCTCCTCAGTCTCCAAGCTCCTTACCCTGTGCACCCTCTGGTCCACCGGATTCAGGACTGTCTGCGCTTGCTCCACCTGGGGGGCGTTTCGGTGGCGTTCCTCTGGCTCCCAGGACACGCTGGTATCTGTGGGAATGAGGCGGCCGATATAGCAGCCAAGGCTGCAGTCTCTCTTCTTCGGCCAACTATTCAGTCGCTTCCCTTCACCGATCTACGGAGCGGTTTATGTCGCCAAGTTGCTCAATTATGGCATGCGCATTGGTCAACACTTACCCATAATAAATTGCGGGAAGTGAAAGCCCTTCCTTGCGCTTGGACCTCTTTCTCCCGAACGCGTCGTCGGGAGGAGGTAATTTAGCTAGACTCCAGATAGGGCACTGTCTTTTTAGCCATCGACATCTTTTAAGCGGCGATCCTCCCCCACTCTGTCCCCACTGCACTCAGCTGTGGACGGTAAGACACCTTTTAATTGAATGCCCCTATTTTAATCCGTTACGCTCCCGTCTACAGCTATCGCCTGATCTATCGTCGATTTTAGCAGATGACACGCGCTCAACCGACCGCGTTCTCCAGTTTATTAGTGCCAGTGAAATGATGTCAGTCATTTGAAGCTTTTTTTGGGACAACCAACCCCTTTCTGTAGTGGATTTTTAAGCATTCCTTCTGCTTTTAGTTTCTCCAATTTTATGACTTTGTTCCCATTGCTGCTGGTTTTAAATTTCGGTTTTTTACTGTTTCCTAAGTCACGGGCTGGGCGCTAATGACCATAGAAGTTTTGCGCCCTAAAACCAAAAACGAAAAAAAAGCAACACCTAAAAGTATAAAGTTATTCATATATTTCAATTGTTAATGCATAATTAAACAAGTTACTGAAACAGATGTTAAATGCAGTGGAAAGGAAATAATGAGATGTAAACACAGTGGCAAAGTTAAGCTGAATCCTGTGTGCTGTCAGTCTAAGAGACTAAAATAGAAATGGCCATACTTATAATCAATAACTTGAATTATATAGGTTTACATAAGAAGCTTAAATACTAAATGCAGTGAAATTGTGTGACTAAGAATACTCGGCAGATTCCCCAGTTACATAAGCTACTGTGACATCAGAACTAAAATCTAAGTTTCAACTATGTGTTAATATAAATTGATTAGTGATGCTGTGTGACTGTCCATCAAAGTACAGAAAAAAAGAACTGTCAGTTGTGCAAAGTGAAAGTTCTTCAGTCTCAAAAACATAAATGAATTGAATGTAATGAGATAATGCCAAAATCCTGTCATCCATACAATTTGAGTGTTCAAATGGCACAACTGGTTGGCTGCCGAGAGACTTCAGTTCAACTACTGTCAAAACCTATCCAGACTTAGCAGTAACTGTTCATTAGCCCAGACTATGTGAGAAACAAACATATTACCAAAGACTATGAGGCACAGCAGAACGGCTTATTTATAACCTCAAGAAACCATACCATGCTAGTCATTTTCAAAACATCATGCAAAAGTAAATTAGAATAACAGTGGTTGAAAGTACATTGTTTTTATTGAAACTAAACAACTTGAAATAAGCACCTTCCTATGCTGGTCACTTTGAAGCTTACCAAACATTCTTGGATAAATATTACATTAAATATCAGTGAAAACATGATGAACTGCCATCATATGCAACTGTTAAAATAAGTAAATACAATGAAATATTTCGATACAAACAAGTTTGTCAAATCAGGTGAGATCATAATTTCTTGTTCATATACATTTTGCTTGAGGTTACTATGTAGCACATACCAATTGAAGTGGACCTCTCTTGATCACACTGCATAATACGAGGGCTATCCACAAAGTACATTACGTTTTGGAATTAAAAATAAATAAAGTATTGGAAATTTTTTTTATTATATACAGATGAAAGCCACACTTAAATACTACTTTTCTACATAGTTGCCATTTAAATTAAGGCACTTATCGTAGCGATGGACGAGCTTGGAAATTCCTTTGTCGTAAAATTCTTAGTCACACAATTTCATTGCATTTAGTATTTAAGCTTCTTATGTAAACCTGTATAATTCAAGTTATTGATTATAAGTATGGCCATTTCTATTTTAGTGTCTTACACTGACAGCACACAGCATTCAGCTTAACTTTTCCACTGTGTTCCAATAGATGATTCTATATTGAAACGGATTCAAGCACACCATCTAAATGTTACTAGATTTGCTACAAAAATGACTCAAATGACTCAAATATATGCTTGTAAGCTAGTGCTACAGCATCATAGACTTTGCATGTGAACCAAGACCAAAACGTCATATAAAATGCCATAGTGCGAAGAGAGAGTGTTATCATTCCATCACACTATTATACAACATTGAAAGAAAATCATTGTGGAACTAAGCTAAATAGTGAATATGATGGACTTGATGTGGCAAGTAACAAAATTGTTGCCATGAAAGGTGCTAAAACAGTAACCATAAAAACAAGTGAACATGAAAAATGCACTACACTATTGTTCTTTCATGTTGTGTTGGAGGTACTGAACTAAATCCAGTGATCATTTTCAAGTTTTAAACAATGTCAGAACCTTCTGAAATACTCCCAGGTGTTGTTCACATACATGACAAGGGTTGGATGGTTGAGGCCGGTACAAAATTATGAATTGTGTTGGAGCGAAGGAAAGGCAGTTCATTGAAGAAGAGGTCTCTTCTTGTGCTCGATCACTTGAGTAGTCGTTTGTAAAATTCTGTGAAAGAGAAATTGAGACAGTTAAATACAGAGCTTGCTGTTATTGCTGGAGGACTTACTTCACAATTGCAACTTCTTGATGTCGACACTACACTGAAGAGCCAAACAAGCTGGTACACCTGTGTAATATCATGTAGGACCTCAGTGAGCATGCAGAAGTGTCACGACATGACATGGCATGGATTCAAGTAATGTCTGAAGTAGTGCTGGAGGGGGAATTGACGCCATGAATCTTGCAGGGCTGACCATAAATCCAAGAGAGTACAAGGGAGTGGAGATCTTTTCTGAACAGCACATTGCAAGGCATCCCAGATACGCTTAATAATGTTAATGTTGGGGGAATTAGGATGCTAGCGGAAGTGTTTCTCAGTAGTGTTCGTGGAACCACTCTGTAGCAGTTGTGGATGTGTGGGTTGTTGCATTGTCCTGCTGGAATTGCCCAAGTCTGTTGGAATGCACAATGGACATGAATGGATGCAGCTGATCAGACAGGATGCTTATGTACATGTCACCTGCCAGTCATATCTAGATGTATCAGGGGTCCCATACAACTACAGCACACATCCCACAACACCATTACGGAACCAACACGAGCTTGAACAGTCCCCTGCTGACAAGCAGGGTCCATGGATTCATGAAGCTGTCTCCATACCTATACACTTCCATCCACTCAATACAATTTGAAATTAGATTTGTCTGACCAGTCAACATGTTTCCAGTCATCAACAGTCCAATGACGGTATTGACAGTTGCAGGTGAGGTGTAATTCTTTGTGTTGTGCAGTCATCAAAGATGCACAAGTGGACCTCTGGCTCCAAAAGCCCATATCAGTGATGTTTTGTTGAATGGTTTGCATGTTAATACTTTTTGATGGCCCAGCATTGAAACCTACAGCAATTTGCAGGATTGCACATATGTGACATTGTATGATTCTCTTCGGTTGTTGTTGGCGCCATTCTTGCAGTATCTTTTTCTGGCCACAGTGATGTAATAAATTTTTTGTTTTACTGGATTACTGATATTCACTGTACACTTTTGAAATGGTCACATGAGAAGATCCCCACTTCATTGCTACCTCAGAAATGCTATGCCCCATTGCTCATGTTCTGGCTGTAACAACACGTTCAGACTTAATTAAATCTTAATTACCTGCTGTTGTCACAGCAGAAACAGCTGGTTCAGCACTTGTCGTATATAGGTATTGTGGACTGCAGTGTCATATTATCTTTGTTTACATGTGTCTGTCTTTGAATACGATTGCTTAGACCAGTTTCAGTGCCACTTCAGTGTATTTACGGTGTATATGGAAGAGGATTGGAACAAATGGATGATGGATTAAGCCCAACATGAAATCATGACAAAGGGTGTCTTAAAATGATCTACAAACAAATAAGTGTGTTGGTCAATAAAGCTGTTGTGATCTAGGGTGAAAGAAAATATCACAGTTAAATCTTTCACGAAGGATGGCATAAGTAATGCTCTCAGTAGTAGTGAAGACCATCTTATATATAAAGAGGACAATGATGTGGAGGAAAGAGGGAAGTTCAGATATTGAATTTCAGTGATTTTTAATGGTCGTTTTGGTTTTAAAAACTGAGAAATTTTTAGGCTGACTTTGCAATTTATTGATGAAAATGGTAAAAATGTACTTTTCTTAAATATTGCTTGAAAATTAAGGTGCACTTTACAGTCTGTAAAATATGGTAGTTATTTTATTTGAATTCATTTTGATTTGATCTGATGAGCTCACGTAAAACAATGTACTTAAGGATTGTTGCTGCTGTCTAGAGGGTCATCAGGTTGCGTATAGTGATCTGCAGAACAAAACAGTATTTGTACTCTGCCACTGTTTACTATTTGCTCATTTAATCTCACCATGGTTCTAAATACAGTTCTACTACAGTAACACTCAAAAATGTTTGCTAGAATGCATTAGTTTCACTTACATAAACATAAGTGTATAATAGAAAAATCTGCCATGGGTAATTGAAAAATATGAAATTGTAATCTACACTCCTGGAAATTGAAATAAGAACACAGTGAATTCATTGTCCCAGGAAGGGGAAACTTTATTGACACATTCCTGGGGTCAGATACATCACATGATCACACTGACAGAACCACAGGCACATAGACACAGGCAACAGAGCATGCACAATGTTGGCACTAGTACAGTGTATATCCACCTTTCGCAGCAATGCAGGCTGCTATTCTCCCATGGAGACGATCATAGAGATGCTGGATGTAGTCCTGTGGAACGGCTTGCCATGCCATTTCCACCTGGCGCCTCAGTTGGACCAGCGTTCGTGCTGGACGTGCAGACCGCGTGAGACGACGCTTCATCCAGTCCCAAACATGCTCAATGGGGGACAGATCCGGAGATCTTGCTGGCCAGGGTAGTTGACTTACACCTTCTAGAGCACGTTGGGTGGCACGGGATACATGCGGACGTGCATTGTCCTGTTGGAACAGCAAGTTCCCTTGCCGGCCTAGGAATGGTAGAACGATGGGTTCGATGACAGTTTTGATGTACTGTGCACTATTCAGTGTCCCCTCGATGATCACCAGTGGTGTACGGCCAGTGTAGGAGATCGCTCCCCACACCATGATGCCGGGTGTTGGCCCTGTGTGCCTCGGTCGTATGCAGTCCTGATTGTGGCGCTCACCTGCATGGCGCCAAACACGCATACGACCATCATTGGCACCAAGGCAGAAGCGACTCTCATCGCTGAAGACGACACGTCTCCATTCGTCCCTCCATTCACGCCTGTCGCGACACCACTGGAGGCGGGCTGCACGATGTTGGGGCGTGAGCGGAAGACGGCCTAACGGTGTGCGGGACTGTAGCCCAGCTTCATGGAGACGGTTGCGAAGGGTCCTCGCCGATACCCCAGGAGCAACAGTGTCCCTAATTTGCTGGGAAGTGGCGGTGCGGTCCCCTACGGCACTGCGTAGGATCCTACGGTCTTGGCGTGCATTCGTGCGTCGCTGCGGTCCAGTCCCAGGTCGACGGGCACGTGCACCTTCCGCCGACCACTGGCGACAACATCGATGTACTGTGGAGACCTCACGCCCCACGTGTTGAGCAATTCAGCGGTACGTCCACCCGGCCTCCCGCATGCCCACTATACGCCCTCGCTCAAAGTCTGTCAACTGCACATACGGTTCATGTCCACGCTGTCGCAGCATGCTACCAGTGTTAAAGACTGCGATGGAGCTCCGTATGCCACGGCAAACTGGCTGACACTGACGGCGGCGGTGCACAAATGCTGCGCAGCTAGCGCCATTCGACGGCCAACACCGCGGTTCCTGGTGTGTCCGCTGTGCCGTGCGTGTGATCATTGCTTGTACAGCCCTCTCGCAGTGTCCGGAGCAAGTATGGTGGATCTGACACACCGGTGTCAATGTGTTCTTTTTTCCATTTCCAGGAGTGTATTTAGTACAAGTCTACATATAGTTTAAATAAGGTTATGTTACAGCAAGAGAGAAGTAATTCTTTTGACTGAAAAGTAATTTGTAGGTCTCACTTTTTAAGAATAAAACTATTTTGGGATCTGAAGAACAAATCACTATTTGGTGCATACCCAGGGTCTTTGATCACAGCTGCACATCAATTTGGCGTTGAATCCACAAGCTTTTGTACTTCGTCAATTGGGAGTTCTGACCATAGGTCCAATAAGATACCAGCAAATTGATTCTTGTTCTTCTATCACGAACGCATTAATTCAGTGCATATCAGAGGCATTCAGCTGGATTTAGATCCATGCTTTGGCTTATGCACCCAAAAAGTTTGTTTTCGGTCAGAAAAGAATTGTTTTGAAAATAGACAGAGGTGTGTTTAGAATCATCGACATACTGAAATATCCAATTATTTGACATATTCTTTCTTCTACATGGAATCATATTAGGTTCTAAAATGTGACTGTACTGGAAACATCCCCACCTTAGACCTGTCTTTGGCATTCTGAGTTCGAGTTTTCCTTCCAAACTCTATCCTGTCCCTAATTTTTGAATTTATGAGTGGGTTTATGTCATTTACCATGTAGATCACTTGTTACTACATGACTTTTTACTGTAGACTTGTCAGCATAGTCTATGATGTTGGTTGAGATCATCCCTAATATGGTAAGATGTTTCTCTTGGAGCAGCAGCTGATTGCTTACAAATCTTTCTGTCCTTCTTCCTCACTCTTCTTCAAGCATGACCTGACCTTGGTTTAATGGTTGCTGTTATTTCATGTACTGACTGTGTAAACTTGTTAGTGGTTGTGATATGCCATATTGTATAGCAGTACTAGACTGCTACCTCCCAATCTTGAAGACATGCAAAACAGCTTGTCTGACATCAAGCAAGTGTTCTGTTTTGGTATGCTTCTAGTTCTCTACAAGTAAACAATCACTTAGTGAATGTGTGAGAAATAGTAGTTCATGAATACCATACCATCATGGCAAGTTATGTAATTTTCAGCTAAAGGAATATATACTTACATTGTTGCTGTACCATCTTGTTCGTTCACTAGATACAAAACCACAGCAGCATGAAGCTCTTGATGGAGTGACACTTCCATGTGTTTTTCTTTTGTGACTGCATGCAAGCAGTACTGACAGGATAACAATGTAACTGCAAAATATTTATGAGCACTGCTGTAGCGTAACAAAATACTCTGAATACTGTTGCCAGCATATTTGCAGAGACTCTTTGACCTCCTTGCTGTAATTTGTTTGCAGTACTTACACCATCACTATGCTTTCCTGATAAGGTATTGCAAATGTGGAACAAAAAAAAAAAATTTTTGTCCTGCTCCAATACAGGCCAGCTAAGGTTTTACATTTCTTTATGCTACTACTTCATATGCACACTTCTTTCTTTCTTTCTTTCTTTCTTTCTTTCTTTCTTTCTTTCTTCTCTCCTGATGTCCAGTTACTATCTTGTCTTCTTGGAACTATTTTGTTATGGAGAATTTATCAACTCAATTCTGTTTCTGTATTTGGTTTGATTCAATTTCTTGGTTATTTATACAAGTTTCTTATAGGTCTATGTGCACTTCTGTAAGCCAATGAGTTAATTTTTTAAGTTTTTAGTACTGCTGCACAGTTTTTCTTTTTAGTATGCTAAGACTCATTAGCCTTCTTTGCCAAATTTTGTCTCCAGTTATTTTCCTACATATTTATCTATACTTCTGTATTGCTTCTGAATTTAAATGTTTTTGCTGGTTTTCTGTTTCCTGATATCTTTTCTTTTATGGTAATTTTCCCTATCTTTTGTTGATTCTAAAATTAGTATTTGTGAAACAGATGTGTATTCTGGCCAAATGACTGCCTTGCAAGTTGGAGTTTTGGCTACATGACTTCTCCTAGATACATAAATTTGTCTTCCCCCGTTACTCCCATACTTCGTATTTGATTGGGATGTTGCAGTCCTGTTGTTAGTCATTACTGCTTCACTGCTTCTTATCAGAGGAGATGAGTAGTAATGCTTTTCCTACTGTTTCTCTTCCTATCTGTTTTGTGCTTTCTCTACACTGTCAGTATTGCTGGGTTATCTACAAAATTTGAACAGACAATTTTGACATTATCCATTTTCTAAGTAGCATTCAACTTCTGGTATTAGATTCTGACAACTGCTCCATCTGTTCAGTGTTCACTTGTTCAAGTATGGTCTGAAAGAAGAATGGAGTTAGTCCATTGCCTTGGGTAATGTCTGTTCATACCTCAACTGAGACTGAAGTTCTTTTGATAGGACTCGTGTTGTCTTCCGTATTTCAGATTCTTTAAGAATATTGAATAAAAGCAGTCTTGCTTTATAGTCATAAGGCTTCTAAAATTTTACAAATGTATTCCAATAGTATTTTGCTCCTTTAGTCTTTTGTCACTTTGCCCTTCATAGGACCTTGCTGTCCTAAGCTATGTCTGATATATCTTGCATTTTAGAATTTCTGCTTTTGTTTTCTCCTTGAACTTTTCATGGAATTTCCTTGAATCTTCTGTGAACATAGTTATCAGTTATTCTAGGCCAGGAATCTTCCTTTTATTATTCAGTGGTAATGGTCAATTTCAACAGGTATCTATGTCTAACTCTGAAATTAATCATCTTTTTGGAATTGTGCTTTGCTATTGGCACATAAGCCATCTGATATTCCCAAATCATATTATTGTTGACCTCATATCTTTTTGGTGGCGTATGTGGGGGTAGGGGGATGTTTGCTGCCAACAATTTTGCTAAATGTCTTTTTTTACCATCTTTCCTTTTTTTACATCCACAGTCAGGCAGACGTTTATAAATGAAAAAATTTTCTCCCTGGACTGTTACAGAATGTATTTATTCAAAATTGTTAATTTGGCAGTTGCATGATTCTAAAGTAATAGCTCAGTGTGATATATGAATGCTTTGTAATTCCGTTTGAGACAACACTTTCTTTGTGTTAACCATGTTTACAAATTCCATATTCATTATAAGACAAGTGTCCTTTTCATCTGTATGCCTATACAATTGTAGTACTTCATGTAATAATTTCCATCAAAGTCATGTCATACTGCACATCTTAATTTCCACTCCCCATGCACCAGATGTTACATTTAATGGCTTTGACTTAGTTCATAGTAAGCTCTCACTTGAGAATGGCATAAGTCAAAATTCCAGTTGTGAATAAATACGTTTAATAACAGTTTAGGCAGAAAATGTTCTCACCTCCATTCTGTACCAGTTTGAGGATAAAAAATTTAATAAAATTGATGATTGTGTACCTCTCATTTACATATTGAATTATTGCAGGGATAGAGTCTTTCTGGAAGTAATGAAAAATTTGGTACCAATTGCAACATAGATTTGCCATTTATGAGTACCAAGCCTAGTCCTGGAGTAGTTTCATGAATTTCTTCCCTGTGTTCTCTGCGAAGAATCTACAGTTCTCCGAACGTGGTATTTCTTCATCTGTGAATGTACTACTTTGTAGTGCCAACTTTAACTTGTCCATTTACAATGCCTGAAAGTATTTAGTTTGCCAATATTTGTTAATGTTTCCATATTTAATGGTCAAAGCCTGTATGTAGTTTTGGATGTGAGCTTAAGGTTGGGTTTAGAAGTCACTCCTCACCTCTGCAAGTTGCTCTGGGCTGCCCAGAGCACAAAGGACCAAATGTGTCACTTCCGATGATCGATTCAACTGTCAGAATTCATAATAAGAAAAAGTAAACGTAAATTTCACCCAAGGTGTAAGTGCATGGCAGATTAAAGACGTTTTTGGTCACTTTTCTTTGTGAAGTGTTGGAGGAAGTATGATTACAACTCAATTACTGGCTTGTATTGTTATTTACAGTACTGAAGACAAAGGGAGAAAATGAAGAGAGAATATTACTACCATTCTGTTTCAGTAACTGCAACAGTTTATCGTGTCCTCTTTAATGATATTTTCAAGCCTCACTTACAGCATTTTGTGGACCAATCACATGTTGGTGGGTGTTAGTATAATGGTATTTATTTACTGTCTCATCATTTGTAAATCACTTTACATTTCTTGAAATGTTTCAGGTGGAAACCTCAACAAGATACACATATGATAGTGCAAGGTAAGTTTTCATAATTCACTGCAGAACTTTTTTGAGAAATAAATTTTTATTTATTAATTGTGTGAGTACTTCAGATATAAAATGCACTACTGTAATTATTCAGTATTAGTGATAAGCAGCAGCATTACAAGGCAGTATGGTCAGTAATGCTATTTTCTGCAACAATCATTATGTCACTGTTCCTAAATATGTAGAGCGAATGTCTAATATCCATACAGGAAAACCAAAGTTCAGGTGGAATGTCAGCACCTGTATTGGGCTGAATGCGGAATGTCACATGAAAATCACTGAAATTCAACAGATTCATCTTGATGAGCACAAGCTAATATCATACTGCAATAGAAAAGTAAGAAGGAAGGGTGAGTGGCTATATATTCAAAAATTGGAGTTGATTCCTGGCCTTCCAGATTAATGAATATAGTGTTGAACAGCTCTTTCAACGCTGTGCCACATTGGTGCTCAGGAAGCACACAAGCTTGTTGTGGTGACAGTGTACAGGCCACCATCAAGAAGAATCTTAAGTATCTGCTGCCACTTTCAGTAGGCTGTGGAGACTTAACTGGTGAATCCTCATTCTCTTTGTTTCTCCTTCGTCCCGGTGTGTTCCTGAAGGCTGGCCCATTCATGAGACACATTACAGGTGACAAGGTAATGCATAATTCCCAGCTCCGGATCAACAGGTAGGGTTCGCACATACACTGATACAGTCCAGGCCCAAAGAGGGGTAACTGCCTAAGCTGTTACCTTCCCAAATCCCAATTGGTCCCTCTGTCAGGAGTTTGGGAGGTGTGACCTGAGGTGTGAACAGTCATTTATGGTGGGTGAATCCCACCTCTGAGGGTGCCCCAGTTGGAAGGAGCATGCCATTGTAGATGTTGGCAATCATGGGGATTTGTTTTTTTTACAGTGGCTCACCATCTTAGTGCGTGTCTGCTAAACGTAAACAGAATGAGGCTAAAGATTTGAAGACCCTCCCAACTGCACCTTGGTTCCTCATGGTATCATGTACTGGAGGTGGTCCATCCTTTGCTACAGTTAATGTGTGCATTATTCTGAAAGGTGGTGTTGCAGTTGCAGGCCCTGTGAAATGCAACTTTGCTTCTGAAGACGTATTGTGATTCTCAAGCTCAACTGCTTACAGCATCACATATCCAGAGCTATCCTGTTCGTGTGGAGAACCATCTTAAACTGAACTCATCACATGGTGTTCTTTACGTTCTGATGCTTGATGGCCTCACGGAGGGAGAAGTCCACAGTAATCTCTCTCATCATGGCATCACTGTGGCCCATTGAGTAATGAAAAGGATGGATGCAAACTTAATGCCCACATGCATTCTTTTTCTACCGTTTGCTTGAGTAATGTTTGCCTCAAAGATTAAGGCAGGCTATAAAGTCATCATGGTCCAACCTTACATTCCAAACCAGATGAGTTCCTACAAGTGTCAACATTATAATAAAACACATATCCTTTCAAAACATGGCCAAATGTGTTACTCTTGGCAGAGATGCTCACGAGGGCAGCAGTTTCCTCCTCCTCTCTGCTGTCTCAATTGTAATCCCATGAGTTTCCCATGTGTCTTAATGAGCGAACCATACAGGAGATCTGAGTGAAGGACATCAAACTCCACTTTGTCACTCACAGTTGTTAGCTAGTCAAAATCTGTGAATTTTATGATTGGCATTTACAGTACCATATTTGCTATGCTATGCATAATGGAGGATATGCCCACCCAGACTTGGGACCACAAGTTCAGTATTGCAGTAGTGGAGTTACCCAGGTCACAGTAGCATCCCCATCTCCTCCTACAGATGCGTAACAAGCCATGTGATCTTTGTCCCTTGTGGCGAAATAAATTGTAACACAACTGTCAATCTGAAAGGACAAAAGCAATACTCACGCAAAGACTTTCTACAGCTAAAAAACATGATATTTATCTGGCAACTAGAAAGTTCTAAGAAATCGTACAAAAACAAACGGTCTTCACCTTCCTTGACTAGGAGATCCTCTTCAGTGGAGTTGGCACATATACCCTCACCTGGCTGACCTCCATTTTGCTGGTGCTCGCTGCCTACCAATTTTCTGCCATGGAATTCACAGGATGGCCCGGAGGGAATGCCAATATGTTAGTAGATCTCATGGAACAGGATTTTCCAGCCCTTGCCCCTGTAGCAGTGAATTTTTGAAGGTGGGCACTCAGCAGCTACCAAGGTGACTAACCTTCATTTGTTCCCTCCTCCCCAATCCCCATTATGACTTCTCCAATGGAACGTTTGTGGCATTAGATCGAGCCAACAGGAATTACAGCTGTTCTTGGAATTGCAGTGTCTGCTTTTTTTCTGCTTCCAAGAATAAAAATTGTCCTCACAACCCCTTTGACCTCTCATGTTTCTTCTGGTCCACTTTCACCTTTCCCCCACAGACAGCATTCCACCTCATGGGGGAGCCATGTTGGTCATCGGTCTCATTGAACACTCGACTGCTAGCTATGGCAGTCTGCACTTTCTTCCTCATTTCACCTTTTTTCTTTTGTAACATCTACTCTCCTCCGTGATTTGCTGTTACCAAGTTGGACTTGCTCCAGCTCATTGGTCAGCTCCCTCACTCCTTTTTGCTGCTTGGTTAGTTTAATGCCCGCCATCTGCTTTCGGGCTCTAGGAGAACCTGTCCAAGAGGTTTTGTCTTAGCTGACGTTCTGAATCCTCTCTCATATCAGTGAAACACCCATGTCCCTTTCAGATTCCATGCACATTTATTACCATCTAGACCTCTTGTTCTGCACTGTCCAGCTTGCCCGTCATCTCAAATGGCCCGTTCCCTCTGACACATACTCAAATGATCACTTTCTGTGTGCTGTCTATTCGCAGACTCTTACCCCACCTGAGTGCAAACCCAATTTGCAGCTTTCTATGGCCGACTGGAGGCTTTACTCGTCCCTCGCGACGTTTACACAGCTGTGATGACCAGGTAAAGTATCTTCCAAAACTTATCCTTACTGCTGCAGAATGTTCCATGCCGTGTACTTAAAGTTGACTGTAGCATGTCCTGGTCCCTGGTAGACTGAGGCATGCAGCAATGTGTTTCACTGGTGGAGATGTGCTCTTCACCCTATGATGGTGAGTTATATTCATTATGAAGAGAGGTGTGTGCAGTGTTGTCACATTTTTCGGGATACTAAAAAACCTACCTGGATGTCGTTTATTAGGTATTTTAAGTTTCACTCCCTCTTCTGTTGCGTGGAGCAACATTCATCGGCTCTCTGGGACCAAACTCGATTCCCCAATTCCTGGTATGACCATGTCAACTCCCATGCTATCTCCAACACCTCGGACAGCTATTTTACAGAGATTTCAAGCCCCACCCACTATAACGGTGCCTTCCATGTGTAGAGGACAAGGGAGTTATTTTTAAGAAATACGGTGCGAAATTTTGATTTAGTGTGTTTCAGTGCGTGATGTGCCAGCCTCACGGCAAACGATGGACGAAGGCCGGCCAGCGCGTTATGCAGGTGACACAGTTTTGCAATAATCGTCGGTATGTGTGTATGTGCGCGACAGCCATCAGAATGCAGCATTAGCAGAATAAAGCAGGCGCGGGCTGCATGTGGCACGGTTGCGTTAGTCAACTCCTCTAGAACCTTCTAATAAACACGCAGCTGTGTAACTGGCGGATTCAGCAGCGGCTTGCACTATTTAAGTGCATCAGAGGTGGGCGTTGGCATTTGGTTCGACCGATTGGGCAATCGGTCACTGTCACGTCGTCGTCATCAGTGACGCTGTCCCTGAGGACTGGCTGGCGGAGGGCGTTGCCCGCTGCTGCACCAGCGACTCCCGGCGTCGTCACGAGCCGCCGCATCTGCAGGGGGCGAGCTGGGCCGGGCCTCATGCTGCTGACCTACCGCCTGCACAGCTGCTGACTGAGTGCAGCATCGCGTTCCCCGGACTGCGTGCATCAGCACGTCTCCACCATGACATGACATGAGTGGTGGGGCTGAGCTACCAGAGAATTTATTGGAAGAACCAACAATAAAAAACAGGAAGATTGCTAAAAACAGCCACCTTCTTCTACCCAGCCATGCCCTACAACCCCAACCATGTCACCCGCTCCGGTCGTCCTGTTATGTAGGGAAACAAGTGGAGGCAGCTCAGCTCATATCCTCTCAGAAACATGAATGCTACAATGTTGCTATTACTATGAGGGATGTAGACCATGCTCTCACTTCATCCAGATCATTTGCCCTAGAGCTAGACAGTGTTCAAATTGAGATGTTGCAGCATTCTCTTGTAGGTCAGCACCTTCTCCTTTGTAGGTACAATTATATTTGGGCAGATTGCATGTTTCCTAGATGCTGGTGTGAAGCCACTGTTATACCCAACCTAAGCCTTCCTTCTCTCACCAGCTGTGTTTCCAGGGTGATAGATATGATTCATGGGCAGATGGTTTTGTGGCTTCGAGCATGCTGTTCTGTGTTTGACCGTGTTTTCACTTTGTCATCCGATATCATGAATGGTTCCCTGTGGAAATAAGGCTATGGCCATATTATTTGATTCGGAAGAAGTCTGATACATCTGCTGGAGGACTGGTATCATCTGTAGTCTATACATGTGGGGCTTCAGAGGCCATCTGCCCCATTTACTAGAGGAAGTTTTGAAAGATGTTTTCCAAAAGTTTATATTGTTTGGCCTTGTCACACACATTTATCCAGGAAAATGGGATGCCTGAATACTCGTCCTGGGTATCATTGTCTTTGCTATCCCCTTTAACCATATTATGGGCTCTCTCCCACGAAGTATCTGTTGCAGTCCTACGTCAACATGTCTCCTTGAGCAGCGTCTTCAGCGTCATTCCTATCATCTTTTCTCATGGAACATGGGCAGTGGCTTTCACTTTTCCACTGTCATAACCTTTTGTATAAGTATTTGGCGGTGGAATGAGTTTCTTACACCATCTTTACATCTTGCGCCTTGTGCTCTTTCATTCTCTGAAACAGGAAATTCCTGGAGGAGCTCATGTTTGATATGAAACTTCCTTCGTCCTCCCATGTATCGTACTTGGCTGTACATAGTACCCAATCCCTCAGTTTCCTACATCTCCTAATTGGTATTTCCAGAGAAGCGGATCAGACAGCCCTCCTCCATTTCTTGTGATCCCTTGTCCATTCATAACTAGACTGTGGGTGTTTAGTTCATTCCTCTGCACCTCTGTTCATCATATGCTGTCTGAACACACTCCATTATGGAATACGTTTCTCCAGTGGCTGCTTTTTCACCAGCCCGGTTGAGAGTCTGCAGAAGACGCTGGACTGCTAGTCATACTGGTATGTCGTCCTCCTCAGTGGATAGGCATTCCATTTCTCTTTCACACCTGGGGACTCATCCTATTACATCTTATTTGATGACTCCTTTGCCTGCCAGTACGGGGATCGCCATTCTTCCCTGTTACCTCCTGGAGTTCGCTTTTGGCTTCAGGTTACCTCCCACGTTCCTGATGGTTGTTAACCCTTCGCCATCTTGGCTTCATGTAGCTGCCCATGTTCATCGTGGACTTCATTTTCTTCACTTTTATAAGCAGGACCCACCGTAGGAAAAAATGCATAAATAGTACGGACTAATCTGTTGTCAGGGTACAAAATTCGTTGCAATATTACACTCTACACGAATTGTACTGACTGGCAGTATGCCCACCAGTTGATAACTCAAACATTTTACCAATATTATGCATCATCACTTGTTTTTTCGAGAAACCTAGTGGCGATCCTGTTGAATATTTGTGACGAAAGTCTGTAATGTGTTTTGTTTTCATCTCTGATTTAAACATAACATTTGCATGTACTTCAAATCGTTTAGAAATATGTATCCAGTATACATATGAATTGTCGATGTTGCAAGGTCCAGGAGGTATTATCACAATTTCCCCATTCCCTAGATGCAATTTATTATTAATTCTGTGGTGATAGCTATGCTTTTGTGTGTTTGCAGCCCACTCAATGCTGTACATCACTACCCCCTGCTCATCTATTGCAGGAAATTAATTTGCTTTTAATTTAGACCAATTATTATTAGAGTGAACGTCATTACATCGTAGCTTCAAATGATGTGGAGACTTGCATACTGCTTGTTTTTATACAATTTTGAGGAACAATATCAGGCAGAAATATCCTGAGGTATGAACTGAAGTCATGGTAGTGTCGAACATTGTACAACAGCTGATTCCTATTGGTGAAGTGACAACAGAATTCTTCAGGTGGCCTTAAATTACCAAGAGCTCCATACCCCCAGCAACATCTAAATTGACAGTTCCACTTGTCTTGGATTTCCACACTGTCTCAAGCAATGTATCCTACATAAAGACTATGTAAAATTTCGTGATTTTAAATTTTCTGACGAGATTAAGGCGATCTCAGAGTATGTTCGTAATCCTTCTCTCCATTACCATTGCTGTGGGCCTTTTTAAAATATCCAACCCAAGCCATTTCCTGTATTTTAAATATAGGCCTTAACCGATAGCGATGGCCTCCATAGTCATTATGCTTTTTAGCTGTTTGTATTTGCTTTTCGCTTTTTCGGGCGTTCTCTACTGCTTGGAATATGATAGCAGCTCTCCTAGCTTATGTAACCAGAGCTGACAGCACAGCAAATGGAGGTATTAGGAACTAAATTATTCCACCAGATGTCTTTGGTATTGGTAGGAATCTGGGCGTTTTAACACATAGTTTCCTTCCTTCTTTCTGCCCCAAGGCACTTTTTGCCACTATCACCACTGATTTGATGCAGTTTTTTAAACACCCCATTGGTTCTTCTTCTTTAGTGTGCAGTGAAGTGCATTCATTATTGCTTGAAGTTTAGTCCAGTACCCAATTTAAGTTCGAGAAAACATTGCCTTATCAACCCCATATGCAGAAATAGGTTGTCCTACATCAACATCCATCCCTTGACATACCTGTGCAGCCTTATCAATGAGTATTTAGTCTGCAATTTGATTATATTTATTTGTAGTGCAGGCAATGTTGTGCTTTTTGCATACATTGTCCAGAACCTTACAGCCCCTATCACCATAAGCCAGGCGCTATTTCAATTTTTTTCCAGCTCCACAGAAATTATATTGAGAGATACAAAGTTCAAATGGCAGATACTCGAGAATACCACCTTCAACTCTGTTGATGTGTTTCCTAGCACTCATGTCACACTACTGCATGGTTTGAGGTTTGCTTTTCATATTACATAGCAAATTGCGAGTGTTCACCCAGCTGTTGAGCTTCAATGAGAAACTAAGCAATTTCATCAATGCCCTGTTCACTCTACATTTTATGACCTGCTCTATGAGGAACATATTGGGTTCAAAGATTTTCTGTAATTCGTTTCTGACATCAATAGGTTTGTTCTTAATTGTCTGTTTAATAATGCGATTGTACTTGCAATGATTTCTGGCTGTATGTTCAGCCATTTTCACATATGTTGAAGATTAAATTCCTTCCACAGTAGTTTTTTGATTGTCCAGTTAAACTATTTGGCAGTACTAGTTTCCAAATGGGAGAATGTTGAATTGTGATTTATCCCACATCATTCATATTCTGCTTTGAAATGCCTCTCGTAAAATTCACTTCCGTGGTATGCGTCAAGGTTATTGGGCAGTCCTGTCTGCAACAATTGTTCAGAAACCTCTGAAACCACCTTCAAAGGTAAGCTCCAAGCAAAATTGGAATGTGTGTGTGTGACCATTAGAGTGTACATGAAACCATTATTGGTTTGTAAGTATTCTTGCGTATCTAAGAGGTCCGTCTGCCATACATAATCCATTTCTCGTATTATCAGAAATATTGTGCATGCAGGTCTGTAAAGCTCATGAACAACTCTCTCCACATTTACTCGATGATGCATATTTTTCGAAGCTCAGATAAGCTCGATTCTCTGCACTGGCTGAAACTGTAAGCAGTCGTACTTGATTTATGATTTCATTTAATTATCATAATATATATTCTCTGGAGGTAGATTGTTCAGTCTTCTATACTGAACTTAGACTATTTTACCTGCACAATGTGGAGCTGCTACAGATGGTTTAGTTAAAATCCTGTATTTGTCGCTCTATGATACTTCCATTCATCTTTTCATTGTTTTACATGCATTGGTAATGTGTAATATTGGACTACATGTTTTTATAGTTTCAGGGTATATTTTTAACATTTGACATTTTCAGAGTTATTAACTGTAGCTGCGTAGGAAATCTTTCAAATTCCTTGTTCCCAATTCTTATTGCCTTCTTGGTTAAACATATTGAGTGCTTAGATAACAAATATGGTTTTGTCCTGATGACTCCATATGTTCTGTCTTAACTCAGCATTACTCCTGTTCCTGCTTTTATCCATAGTCCACGACAGCTGCTCCAGCCTGTCACTTAGTGGTTTAAATGTTACTGAGAGATACTGGTCTCATTGCAGTTGACCTAACTTTCACAAAAGTAATTTCTGTCAAATTGCCTTCTGCACCACAGTTTTTAACATTACACTTTTTCGACAACATGCTGCTGTATACTAAGCCATTTTTGAGACAGTTTAATCTTACATGTGCGTTCAGACTGAGTGGTGATGGGCATGAAGTGCCTTAGCTATCACATTGACATTCCACACATATGTTAGTTTTACATTAACTCCTTCAATTTTCTTGTCGACACACAGTTCATATTGCTGTATTCGAGCATTCAACACCTCAACATTCATAGCACCTGCTCACTTCCATTAATTTAGTGCTGACTGCTTCCATTTTTTTTGTCAAATGCACATGCTTTGTGTCCTCTGAATGAAAGTGCAAGTTTGTACATAATGTAAAAATACTGACACAGGTGCGTTTTGGTGCATTGCCCTTTTTGAATAAATTTGTTGAAGTTTTGTTTCTATTGACCCTCATTCAGTTTACTAGTTTCATCTATAACCAGCAAATTATACTGAGAGTTACTGCAGCAATCCTCACATACAACGAATTCATTGAGTGACATGTCAGTTCCTACACCTGCTTGGAAAATATGCTTTGAATTCAGATTGTCCTGTTCGAAAGTTACAAGGTTGGTGTATCCCAGACTAACAGCTTTGGTTTGCTTAAGTATGTCTCACTGAAATAAAATGTATTGACTTACATGTGGCGAGCAAAGCAGAGATATCTGCAGATATCCTGATTTTCCACTGAGTTGTTGCCAAATATGAATATGCAGTTTGGTTTTACGTTTCCAGGTGGTGGAATATCACTGCTTTTGCTGGCTGTCTAGTGTGTTACTCCCTTAACTCCATGCGAAATTTCCTGCAGAAGCTGATATTTTGACTGAAACAATTTTTGAAAAATATATACATGCTCTAAGTGGACTCCCACAGAATGTCAGCAGTGTAAAAAGTAGATTATTTTCTGCTGCATCCCTGAAAACCAAAACACTTCTAATAGTAGGAAGTAATGATCCATTCTTCCCGTTGTTCTGGTTTCTACCTTCTTCATTGCAGGACCAGTCATTTAAAGACCTGTGTGGTGACACTGTTTCATCCACTTGGTTATGGTGGTAACTAGTTTATTTACATTGAAATGGAGGGGTTTTATAAACTTACTTATAGCTGGCTATATAAACCAACTTAAATAAGATCATATTTCAGTGCTCACATCTGTTAATGTTGAATCATACATTTCCACTTCCATCAATGCAGAGAATGCATCATGGAGTTGAGCTATGGTAGTTTCCAATGGGTGGAGAGTTTGGCAAACTGTCCACAGCAGATCACTGCCCAGTGTGTCATAGAACTGGAGGCTATGTGATTGCCTTCTTTGCCAACACATTAGCTCATCCTGTACTGCATTTCATTAAAATGTTAAAAATCTGCTCCTGTAGATCTGTGCTCCCTCTGTTATTAAATATTTTAACTGTACTAACTTAATCCCCTACAGAAATAGTAACATCAGGGGGAACAAATTTTTCCGTGGAACAAGGTTGAACTCTGCTCTGACACATTGCATGGTCAATGTCATTCATTTAAGGAGAAGTATACTTTGTCATCACTAAATTGATAGTTTTCAAGTACTACCACCCTATTTGATATTACACTGACACTGGCGTGCTTACACTCACTGGTATTCAAACAGTTGGTTTGATTGAACAGCATTATGTTGACACCATATGTCTGCTGCTGCAACGACTTCACCTTTCCTGCAAGGAAAACACATAGTGTTAGTTAGAAGCTTATTTGCTCATTTTCTCTGTTCATCAGCATCAGCATTAATACTTGAACTGGCTCAGATCAGGGACTTTTGATGCATAACTTGACATCATTATCCTTTGATGTTTGTTACAAGTGAGCGATTTATTTATCAATTGCTGTTAGTATATTTTCGCGTCATCTACTATTATTATAGTTATAATTGTGATGATGATGATGATGATGATGATGATGATGATGATCTTCAAATCCCGTATTTTGTGCACATTCGTGTACTTCTCAGGCACATTTATGCACTTTATTAACTGTGTAGTGCATAGAGCCACTTTCTGCATTGCATCACTCACTTGTTTTGTGTTACTTGCTGCACTTAGATCGCACAATCCAGTGATAGCTCTCATAGTAGCAGCAGTAGCATGTCAGAGTACTGTGAGCTGGTCCACATTTTCGTAAGAAGCGTGTTACTTTAAATTTTGTCAGTGTTCCTTACATTCAACTCCTATATTTCATGTGTGTGTGTGTGTGTGTGTGTGTGTGTGTGTGTGTGTGTGTGTGTATTTACCATGCCAACTCTGTTATGGGCAGATATAGTAATTGCTGTGAACCAAGTTGGTGATACTTCGCTCACAGCTCCAGGCAGTGTTTTCCACCGATTGGTTCACTGCTGCGGTCACCTTGGGTACTGCCCACACTGAGATCTACCTCTCACTTGTTTGTGAGTGGGAAGTCATTCTAGTGTGTGGGTGGCAGTGGAAGAATTTCCATGTTGCCAATCAGAGAGCCTGCTCAGTTCATCTGATGAAAAGATTTGGGTGCTGTCTATGGCTGATGAATTCCACTTACCATGTTCCAGATGAAGCCTCTCAGCATGCTAGACTGGGCATTTGCAGTTGGTAGTATTACTGTTAGTTGGAAGCTCTGATGATAGGTGTGTAGTGGAGCCATTTAGAGATATGGCTGCATAGGACTGGAAGGAATCCATTGTGCTTTCTGTGTGCATACTGAGAGGGGGGAGGAATGGGTGCTTCCGGATGCCATGAAAAGTGTGGCATAGTCAGCTGTTGGTGTTGGCTCATGTTGGTGCTGACAATATGTACCACGTTGGATTGGAAGAGATTCTATCTAGTTTCAGGCGACTACCTGTAGTAGTACTACTCAGTCTCGTTTGTGAGATGAAGGCGGAGCCCACCATTTTTAGGATCATGGGCACAACTGAAAGTGGTTCTTTGGTACGGAGCAGAGTGAAGGTCGGAATCAGATTCCGAGACAGTTCTGCAACTATGTAGGTTGCAGATTCCTCGACTAGCGCTAAAAGGTGGTAGTTCACGATTGCTGCTAAATTGGTCAGGAATCCATTACACAAAGGAAGCAGTTCCACACGAGTGTGGGGGATGTGTAGAGGAGACGGTGCTTTTTTTAGGTGAGATGGTCTCGGATGAGAGCGGAAAGAGCTTCAGCTTCAAAGATTGCTAGTTGACAACCAAAAAAGGGTAGATACAACCACAATAAGTACAGTAGTTGTAAATTGTCGTAGCTGCATTAGAAAAGAACCAGGGCTCGGTGCTAACAGAAAGCACTGAACCTCAAATCGTTATAGGTATGGAAACAAGCTGAAATTTTTTCAAAAGACTTAACCATGTTCATAAAGGATTCATGTTGTACTGTTCATTGCTGTTAGAAGTAGTTTACCTTGCAGTGAAATTTCAGTAAATAGTTCCTGTGAGGTACTATGGGTAGTGATCAGTTAAAAGTTCCAGGCTGAGAGACTGTGGTCGATCTGTAAAACTGCTTCTTCCTGACGTTTCATTGCCAACTGTGGGCAACATCTTCGGAGGTGAGTCAACAATTGCTGCCAGGCCAGAGAGATCGTGTTTAGAGTGCATCACCATACTTCACTTCCACTGACTGTAAGTCTATCTGTGAGTAACATCATTATTCTCAATTGAATGTAATCGATCGTCACACCGTTGGTGCAAAGTCGACCACCATATCCTGTGTAACTTTAAGCCTTCCTGTTTTCTGCTGAAATTATTGTGGTGTTCCTTCCCTATACGTACACATGCATAATAATGCGATGTACTGCGTAGCACACTTGTCTCACGAAAGTTTATTTTATGAGCACCATCCTTGAAAACATGTTCCGCTACAGTTGATTTGCAGGTACATCCCAGTCGACAGTTCCTTTTATGTTCAGTTAAGTGGGTATTGACACTTCTTTTCGTTGTTCCAATATAAACCTTCCAACAGCTACATGCAATTTTATACATCTCAGGAGTTGCTAAGCGGTGTCATGCATCTTCTGCCGACCTTAAATACTCACTAATCTTCTTTGTGGGTCTAGGTATTGTTTCAATTTGAAATTTGGCCAGAACTTTCCTAATATGGCCCTTAATATTGCGAATAAATAGAAGAAAAACCTCTCCAGCTGACAGTGGTTGTTGCTGAATGTTTTCACTTTTCTTCTGGGATGAAGTGCTTGATCTATCTCGTTGTCAGCGTATTCATTTTTATTAACAGCCATTCACAAATGATTTTGTTCATCGTGTAAATAAGCTGGCTCACAGATCTTCGTAGCTCTGTCTACAAATGTTTTAATGACACTGCTCTTCTGCCTGAGATGAAGGTTCGAATTCTTATGGAGGTAATGGTCGGTGTGTGTATCTTTTCTACACACTTCATGCCCTAGACTCCCATCTGCCCATTTGATTACTGATAAATCCAAAAAAATTTAGTTGTCCGTTTCTCTTATTCTCCATAGTAAATTGTATCTTTGGATTAATACTATTCAGATACACCAATAACCCATACAGTTCCTCTTCACCGTGATTCCATACCACAAAAATCTCATCCACATACCGATACGTCATACACATCCCGATACCACTTCAAAGCGCTTTTAGTGGCAGACTGCAGCGCCTACTGTTCAAAAAATTCCATGAAAAGATTAGCAACAGCAGGACTCGGAGGGCTGTTCATAAAACTCATCATCATACTGGAAATAAGTTATGGATGGGCGATGTCGGGATCTCCACGCCCTGGCAGCCAGTCGTTGAGTTACCTCAGAAGATGATGTCGGTTACGGTTAGTGCGGGTGGTTATACCAGCCAACTGGAATAAATTAATAAGTTCCTTTTATCAACGCTCTGACTCAGATGAAACAATTGCTGGACAGTTCAAAGAAAACTTGAGTGTCATTTCAAATAGATATGCCACTTGAACCGTTATAGTTGGTTGGGACTTCAGTCTACCCTCAATATATTGGCGAAAATAAATGTTTATTGTCAGTGTTAGGCATAAAACGTCGTCTGAAACCGTGCTGAATGGCGTCTCTGAAAATTACTTCGAACAATGAGTTCAGAAGTGCACCGAAAGTGTAAATGGGTGCGAAAACAACCTTGACATCTTAATAACCATGGCCAAACAGGGAGCATAACAGGTTCAGGGATTAGTGACCACAATGTTGTTGAACCATGAAGAGTTCATAAGAGTGAATACTGTAATATCTAAACTAACCAAAAATAAACACAAAATATCTGCCCTTGAAAAAGCAGATAAAAGTTCACTTGACACATTCCGAAGAGACAGTCTCCACTCCTTCAGATAAGTTTTTGTAAACATAGTCCAGATGTGGTTTAAAGTCAAATAAGGAATAACTGAGAGATATGTGTCAAAAAAATTAATAAGAGGTGGCGCTGACACAAAACAGTTCATACCACTGGTGCAGGAGCAATGAAATACACATGCTAAATTTAAAAGAACGCAAAATCCACAAGATTGGTAAAGTCTTGCAGAGCCCAAAATTTAGCAAAAATTTCCGTGAGAGAGGCTTTTAATAGTTTTCAGAACGACACTGTCTCGAAATCTAGTAGAAAACCCAAAGAAATTCTGGTTGTGTGTGAAGTGTACCATTGACAGGGTGCATTAATATGTTCATTGCGCGAGAGCAATGGTAATGTTATTGATGGCAGTGCCTCTAAAGTAGAGTTACTGATACTGGTTTCTCTAAATTCCTGCACAAGAATAGTAAAGCGAGTATTCCCGAATTCTAATCAAGAATAACTTCCTGCATGAGTAACGTAAGAGTGGATATCCTAAATGTAGCGGAGCAGCTTAAAACACTTGAAAAAAGCAATGCCTCTGGTCCACATTGTACATCATTCAGTTTCCTTTCAGATTATGCTGATACAATAGCTACATACTTAGCAGTCGTATACAGCTCTTCAACAGCAGAAAGATCGGTACCCAAAGACAGGAAAGTTGCACAAATCACACCCAAGAAAGGAAACGGGAGTAATCCGATGAAAAGCAGACCCATTCCACTAATGTCGCTTTGCATTAGGATTTTGGAAAATATAATCTGTTTGAACATTATGAATTACCTTGAAGACATCATTTTTGACAAATAGCCAACACGTATTCGGAAAATGTAATTCATGTGAAACACAGCAAGCTCTTTATTCTCGCAAAGTAATGACTGATATGGACATATGACATTACAGTGATTCCATATTTTTTGATTTTCAGAAGGCTTTTGACTCAGTTCCTCACAAAAGACTTCCAATTAAATTGCAAGCCCCTGGAGTATCATCCTAGTTGTGTGTACTGATCCGTGATTTTGTACCAGAAAGGTCACAGTTCGTAATAACTGACAGAAAGTCATCGAAGTACTATCTGTGGTTTCCCAAGGAAGTGTTATAGGCCCTCTCTTGTTCCTAATCTACATACACGACTTTGGAGACAGTCTGAGCAGCTCTCTTAGATGGTTTGCAGAGGATACTGTCATTTACCTTATTGTAAAGTCATCAGATAATCAAAAAGAATTGTGAAGTGATAGACAAGATATCTGTATAGTGTGAGAAATGCCAACTAACGGTAAATAATGAAAAGTATGAAGTCAACCACATCAGTACTAAAAGGAATGTGCTAAATTGCGTTTGCACGATAAATCATACAAACCTAAAAGCTGTGAACTCAACTACATACATAGGGATTACAATTATGAATAAATTAAATCATTACATTCATATAGACAATGCTCTGGAGAAAGCAAACCAAACACTGATTCCTTGACAGACCACTTAGAAAACGTAACAGTTCTACTAAAGAAAAGGCATACACTATGCTTGTCTGTCCTCTTGTGGAGTATTGCAGAGTGGTGTGGGACATCAAAGAAATTCAAAGAAGGGCAGATCGTTATGTATTCTCATGAAATAAGGGAGAGGGTGCTATGAATACATGAACTGGGGTGGTGATAATTAAAACAAAGGCGTTTTTCGCTATGGTAAGACTTTTTCATAAAATTTCAATCACGAATTCTGTCATCAGAGTATGATAGTTTTTTGGTGCCCATCTATGTAGGGAGAAATTACCATCATTGAAAAGTACGAGAAATCAGAGCGCATATGGAAAGATGTGTGGAATTGTAGAGAAGTAGATTAAATATGATGGTTTGATGACCCGCTGCCAGGACCTTAATTGTGAATTACACAGTAATCATGTAGATCATCATCATCTTCTTCTTCTTCTTCTTCCATATGTCTGTGTTTGTTGCATGGGGCAGTTAGGTAGTGTGGCTGAAAATGGTCTCAGAGCCAGAGGTGGCATGCCAGTTGCTCTTCACATATTTGCCAGCAGTATTCTAAATACCTTTTCTGGAATACTACAGCAACAACAGAAGGTTGATTCAGTATCTTCATCATCAGCACTCCCATTACACTGTGCCATGGACAAAAAGTAAATTAATTGAATATAGAAAATCGAATGCTTAGCAGTGATATTTCTTTTTTATTTCAAATACTTACAGTCGATGTCTTCATCAGTCAGTGCCATGATGCAAATGCCGTAAAAGTGCCGTGCATAGATATTTTAAAAAGAAGTACGACCTGCTGCTGATATAATACTAACAAAACATAATGAGAATTACAGGTAGATCAGTTCGTAAACGTTTCTTGTACGGACAGGCATTTTAAACAATTCCAACATATGCAAAACTGTATACATGTTAGTTGTAGTAATGTGATATCACATGGGCTCAGAGATGTGAGGTGCATGGGCAAAAGAGAGTGCTTCATGAAAGTTGCTGGAGCACTGGCCATCGGAGTGGAGGTACTCGTGGTTGGATGTTTATGCTCATGTCAGTGAAATATGACCTGCATCTGACCTGCATTGGAATCTTTGTCCTGTGAAATCCGAGCAGAGGGGGACTTGACGTGGGAGGTGATACAAAAACAATTAGCAGAAGCACAGGGAGGAGGCAGGAGGGTGTACTCTTACATTTCCTTCTCGCCTCCCCTCCCAGATCCACTTTGACTCTATGCTCTTCAGGTTCTATCCCATTTCCTCTCCTCCCTCCCTCTCCTTCCTACTCTCTCCCTCTCCTTCCTACTCTCTCCCTCTCCTTCCTACTCTCTCCCTCTCCTTCCTACTCTCTCCCTCTCCTTCCTACTCTCTCCCTCTCCTTCCTACTCTCTCCCTCTCCTTCCAACTCTCTCCCACTCCTTCCTACTCTCTCCCTCTCCTTCCTACTCCCTCCCTCTCCTTCCTACTCCCTCCCTCTCCTTCCTACTCTCTCCCTCTCCTTCCTACTCTCTCCCTCTCCTTCCTACTCTCTCCCTCTCCTTCCTACTCTCTCCCTCTCCTTCCTACTCCCTCCCTCTCCTTCCTACTCCCTCCCTCTCCTTCCTACTCCCTCCCTCTCCTTCCTACTCCCTCCCTCTCCCGCCTACTCCCTCCCTCTCCTTCCTACTCTCTCCCTCCTACTCTCTCCCTCCTACTCTCTCCCTCCTACTCTCCCCCTCCTACTCTCTCCCTCCTACTCTCTCCCTCCTACTCTCTCCCTCCTACTCTCTCCCTCTCCCTCCTACTCTCTCCCTCCTACTCTCTCCCTCTCCCTCCTACTCTCTCCCTCTCCCTCCTACTCTCTCCCTCTCCCTCCTACTCTCTCCCTCTCCCTCCTACTCTCTCCCTCTCCCTCCTACTCTCTCCCTCTCCCTCCTACTCTCTCCCTCTCCCTCCTACTCTCTCCCTCTCCCTCCTACTCTCTCCCTCTCCCTCCTACTCTCTCCCTCTCCCTCCTACTCTCTCCCTCTCCCTCCTACTCTCTCCCTCTCCCTCCTACTCTCTCCCCCTCTCCCTCCTACTCTCTCCCCCTCTCCCTCCTACTCTCTCCCCCTCTCCCTCCTACTCTCTCCCCCTCTCCCTCCTACTCTCTCCCCCTCTCCCTCCTACTCTCTCCCCCTCTCCCTCCTACTCTCTCCCCCTCTCCCTCCTACTCTCTCCCCCTCTCCCTCCTACTCTCTCCCCCTCTCCCTCCTACTCTCTCCCCCTCTCCCTCCTACTCTCTCCCCCTCTCCCTCCTACTCTCTCCCCCTCTCCCTCCTACTCTCTCCCCCTCTCCCTCCTACTCTCTCCCCCTCTCCCTCCTACTCTCTCCCCCTTCTCCCTCCTACTCTCTCCCCTTCTCCCTCCTACTCTCTCCCCCTCTCCCTCCTACTCTCTCCCCCTCTCCCTGCTACTCTCTCCCCCTCTCCCTGCTACTCTCTCCCCCTCTCCCTGCTACTCTCTCCCCCTCTCCCTGCTACTCTCTCCCCCTCTCCCTGCTACTCTCTCCCCCTCTCCCTGCTACTCTCTCCCCCTCTCCCTGCTACTCTCTCCCCCTCTCCCTGCTACTCTCTCCCCCTCTCCCTGCTACTCTCTCCCCCTCTCCCTGCTACTCTCTCCCCCTCTCCCTGCTACTCTCTCCCCCTCTCCCTGCTACTCTCTCCCCCTCTCCCTGCTACTCTCTCCCCCTCTCCCTGCTACTCTCTCCCCCTCTCCCTGCTACTCTCTCCCCCTCTCCCTGCTACTCTCTCCCCCTCTCCCTGCTACTCTCTCCCCCTCTCCCTGCTACTCTCTCCCCCTCTCCCTGCTACTCTCTCCCCCTCTCCCTGCTACTCTCTCCCCCTCTCCCTGCTACTCTCTCCCCCTCTCCCTGCTACTCTCTCCCCCTCTCCCTGCTACTCTCTCCCCCTCTCCCTGCTACTCTCTCCCCCTCTCCCTGCTACTCTCTCCCCCTCTCCCTGCTACTCTCTCCCCCTCTCCCTGCTACTCTCTCCCCCTCTCCCTGCTACTCTCTCCCCCTCTCCCTGCTACTCTCTCCCCCTCTCCCTGCTACTCTCTCCCCCTCTCCCTGCTACTCTCTCCCCCTCTCCCTGCTACTCTCTCCCCCTCTCCCTGCTACTCTCTCCCCCTCTCCCTGCTACTCTCTCCCCCTCTCCCTGCTACTCTCTCCCCCTCTCCCTGCTACTCTCTCCCCCTCTCCCTGCTACTCTCTCCCCCTCTCCCTGCTACTCTCTCCCCCTCTCCCTGCTACTCTCTCCCCCTCTCCCTGCTACTCTCTCCCCCTCTCCCTGCTACTCTCTCCCCCTCTCCCTGCTACTCTCTCCCCCTCTCCCTGCTACTCTCTCCCCCTCTCCCTGCTACTCTCTCCCCCTCTCCCTGCTACTCTCTCCCCCTCTCCCTGCTACTCTCTCCCCCTCTCCCTGCTACTCTCTCCCCCTCTCCCTGCTACTCTCTCCCCCTCTCCCTGCTACTCTCTCCCCCTCTCCCTGCTACTCTCTCCCCCTCTCCCTGCTACTCTCTCCCCCTCTCCCTGCTACTCTCTCCCCCTCTCCCTGCTACTCTCTCCCCCTCTCCCTGCTACTCTCTCCCCCTCTCCCTGCTACTCTCTCCCCCTCTCCCTGCTACTCTCTCCCCCTCTCCCTGCTACTCTCTCCCCCTCTCCCTGCTACTCTCTCCCCCTCTCCCTGCTACTCTCTCCCCCTCTCCCTGCTACTCTCTCCCCCTCTCCCTGCTACTCTCTCCCCCTCTCCCTGCTACTCTCTCCCCCTCTCCCTGCTACTCTCTCCCCCTCTCCCCGCTACTCTCTCCCCCTCTCCCCGCTACTCTCTCCCCCTCTCCCCGCTACTCTCTCCCCCTCTCCCTCCCACTCCCTCTCCCTCCCACTCTCCCTCCCTTTCCCTCTCCCACCCACTCTCCCTCCCTCTCCCTCACCCTCCCACTCTCCGTCTCCCCCCCTACTCTCTCCGTCTCCCCCCCTACTCTCTCCGTCTCCCTCACCCTCCTCTCTCCGTCCCCCCCCCTCCTCTCTCCGTCCCCCCCCCCTACTCTCTCCGTCCCCCCCCTACTCTCTCCGTCCCCCCCTACTCTCTCCGTCCCCCCCCCCCTACTCTCTCCGTCCCCCCCCTACTCTCTGCGTCCCCCCCCTACTCTCTGCGTCCCCCCCTACTCTCTCCGTCTCCCCCCCTACTCTCTCCGTCTCCCCCCCTACTCTCTCCGTCTCCCCCCCTACTCTCTCCGTCTCCCCCCCCTACTCTCTCCGTCTCCCCCCCTACTCTCTCCGTCTCCCCCCCTACTCTCTCCGTCTCCCCCCCTACTCTCTCCGTCTCCCCCCCTACTCTCTCCGTCTCCCCCCCTCTACCCTCTCCCTCCCCAATGCCTTCCTCCCGCGCCGTCTCTCTCCCTCCATTTCTTGCGCAGTATTCTCACACCAATAGGGATGAGTGTGTGGATGTGTGATAGTGATTGAAGAGCCATGCCTTACTTCATCTCATTTCAGGCCATTTCTTTCTAACATTTTCTTGCAAGTGTTGTTGACATGTGTCGATAGCACAATCAAGTTTGTCTCCATGGCACAGATTCATGTTGAACTAATCACCTGAAGTGAACGAAAACTGTAAACCTGTCCTTCACATTTCACCTAACCTGACAAACTATTTTTGGTATTCGAGAATTGTTCCTGGATTGAACCTTGGTTTCAACATCACAATGAGAGACCTACACCTCATCACCATTTATGATCCTCTTAAACATCATGTCATTCTCGTTTGCGAGATTCAAAAGCGCTTCACAGATTATGAGGTTAACGTCTTCCTGGTCTTGACTCGAACTGTGGGATGAAGTTGGCAGCAACATGATGCATTCCAAGATGCTGTGTTAAGGTTTCATGAAATGATCCAACAGAAATGTTAGTCTGACAGTCATTCTTCGATTGGGATGCGCAATTTCGTTCAGGCTCCTGACATCAGCATCACTGGTACATGTTGTGAAGGGTATCCTGAATGAGGGTCCTTTGTAAAATGAGTCCGGCCACATTTAAACTATGTTAACTATTCGTAAAACTGAATATAGCTTAAGCACTGACCACCATCTGGTTCGTGCATCAGTTGTGTCTCTGTAAAGGTTTTCTTGATTTTCATTCAAAATTTAATGCAGGATCATAGATTTTCTGACTCTGCCATCTTGAAATTCGCAAACTGTGTGACATATTCTATTCAATACAGCACTGAACAATAACAGACATAAAACAATGAAAATTCTGGCACACCCACATTAAACACAAGCATGTGCAGGGATGCCAACTGCATTTCGCTCCAAGACGCCATTGGCGCGAAATTACGAATGTTATGGAATTGTTTGAACAGACCTTGTATATGACAGCTCCACCTCTTTCCATAATGTGTCTATTTACATATGCTGAAACCTTACACCCACCTACATTTATCTTCTCCACATCTTTGGTGATATCGTGTTTGCACAGCCATAATACATCTATTCCACTCTGTTTCTAAATCTTCTAAACGAAAAAGCTCATCTGATTCAATGTTTTAATCCCGACATTCTGATGCGATGGTCTAACATTATTTTTCACTGTACTTTCATGAGAATGTGTAGTGCCCACCTGTCTGACATTCTCATTAAGCTTAATTTCATTCAGTGTCGAATCATTGGACAATGATCTTAGCCTAAAAAAAGAGGTACTTCCCTGAGTTTCAGTACTCCGCTTAAAAATTTTGCTATCATCACTACCAATTTACCCTTTTCTTTCCTACTGAGATGCAGGCCACACCTTGTGAAGTCCCATCTGCTAATAGTATCAATACGAACTAAAGGCATACCTGACAAAGTAGCTGCCCAAAGTAGCTGATCTAACTCCATATTGACCTTCGTGACAAAACTGTTCAGTTGGGGCAAACCTAACCCCATGAAAGCAGGAACCAAGCCCACGTTTGTAAGATTGGGTGCAGATGATATTTTTAGCAGGTTGTACTCAATATTGTAGACCTGACCCATGTCAATACTGGTTCCAGTTCCACCCATTATCACATCGTCTTGCTTTGTGAAACCCTTGCACAATGATCCTACATTCTCAGTCACTAGGCTAAGACATGCACTGGGCTAGCAGAAACTTGTCGCCTGTAACTTCTGAAAGAAAACAAGATTGCTTCCTTGCATAAAGTTCGTGCTTCTCTACATCAGGGAGCAACAATTGTGGTTCAGAGGGTTATGCCAGTTTTCAAAGCCTTCATCTTCCCCCCAGTTTTTGAATGTCAACAAGCACCCTTTGGCCTATTTTTTGGCTTGGTCCATGTCTCTAAGCTCATACTTTTGCCACAGTGTCATTTCCACCATAGGTGCCTTCGGAATAGCATAATAAGCAATGGGTACCGGACAGACAAGGTCATATGGTAAAGCTCACTATCCAACATTCACTTGTGCACCCTGAAAGAAGCATATGTTTGCTAAGAGAGCAGTGATTTTCATAGATTAGTATGGCAATTTTTATTTCTGAGTTAAGATGACTTCGTTCCAAAACACACATAGCCAGCACATAGTGTTATACTAGGTAAACGGATTTCTTTATGACCTTAAAGACTAAGCGACAAGAGAGGAAATCTTATAGCTCTGCAGACTTCAGCATAGGTATCTGGTGTTTGACCACTGAACTTTACTGAGAATATTTGCAGAAGTGCAGTCGATGGAAACCTGTGTCGAGGAAAAGAATTTCGAAGATGTGTAGAAAGATGTTCGTCGTCGTCGTCGTTGTTGTTGTGGTCTTCAGTCCTGAGACTGGTTTGATGCAGCTCTCCATGCTAATCTATGCTATGCAAGCTTCTTCATCCCCCAGTACGTACTGCAGCCCACATCCTTCTGAATCTGCGTAGTGTATTCATCTCTTGGTCTCCCTCTACGATTTTTACCCTCCACTCTGCCCTCCAATACTAAATTGGTGATGTGCCACCAACTCCTCTTCTCCCCAATTCTATTCAGTACCTCCTCATTAGTTATGTGATCTACCCATCTAATCTTCAACATTCTTCTGTAGCACCACATTTCGAAATCTTCTATTCTCTTCTTGTCCAAACTATTTATCGTCCATGTTTCACTTCCATACATGGCTACACTCCATACAAATACTTTCAGAAACGACTTCCTGACACTTAAATCAATATTCGGTGTTAACAAATTTCTCTACTTCGAGGATCATCAGTTAGTTTGCTCCCCAAATAGCAAAACTCCTTTATTACTTTAAGTGTCTAATTTCCTAATCTAATTCCCTCAGCATCACCCAACTTAATTCGACTACATTCCATTACCCTCGTTTTGCTTTTGTTGATGTTAATCTTATATCCTCCTTTAAAAGACACTGCCCATTCCGTTCAACTGCTCTTCCATGTCCTTTGCTCTCTGTGACAGAATTACAATGTCATTGGCGAGCCTTAAAGTTTTTATTTCTTCGCCATGGATTTTAATACCTACTCCGAAT